>NC_054556.1:3781287-3942776 GCF_017654505.1 Polyodon spathula | reverse complement strand
GCGATGTTGTATTAATACATTTGTCTAAGTTCTGGTAACCCATAAGAAAAATAAATATCTGAAATGCTTAGGAAATGCATTTGTTTTGACAGTTTATTTTTGTTATTCTTGTATTCCTTATATAACCACGTCAAGCCAACACCAAAATATACTGTATATTCCTGAGATTTATTTTAAATAACTAGAAGTGCTGTGTTTACAGCTGCAACTCCTTATACACATGTAGACCCTGTCTATAGCTGCAAGAGGGGTATTCCTCACTCGCTCCTGCTGTTTACGGTCAAGTGTACATTCCCATTATGTTCCCCCTTGGAAAAAAGAAACTACAAATTGTACTAGTAAATTACCTTGCCAGTGTAAAAGAGAATAGCACACTTTACTCAGAAAGTCAATTCATAAAATTACACCAGTATAAAAAATGCAATGAAGCAATGCAAACGGGTATTAAACTGCAGTTGAAGGACCGTACTAGAAATGGCTAGATTGGGCTGGCTCACGCTAGCTGTCAGTTTATAAACAGTGTTGCTTTATTTTGCTAAACCCAACAGAGGATCAATTAAGTGAGGGTGCGGCTTCAAATGCAAGCATATTAGATTTGGGGCCTGCAGTGTTTCAACAATGTTGTCTTGAGTTTGAACCGTGCAGAAATAACAACGTGGTGTAAACAGGGGCAGAGGTGGCTCCCCCTCTCTCTCTCTCTCTCTCTCTCTCTCTCTCTCCTCTCTCTCTCTACTCTCCTCTCTCTCTCTCTCTCTCTCTCTTTTACGCCAGTGAAATAACAATAGACAGTTGTTAACTCCAAAACTGTTCTGTGTATCTTTTCAGTAAGCCATTGCCAATTTAAACACATATTTAGTGCTAGTAAAAAAAAAAGAAAAAGAAAAAAGTAAAGCAGGACACAGTCACTGTTTTTTCTGTGTTTTAGGAAACATCACTGTGTGCCTTCTGTGAAATCTGATGCAGTCTGTATGGCTAGATATTAGTGTGGTGTTTCTTAAACTGTCTGGTTTAGAGCTGAGTATAGATGTTAGATTTACGGCACATTTACATTAACAGATTGGAAGAGTTTAATGTGGATAATGTAATTTATCTTGGAAGCTGTGTGCTTATAGCAAAACGACTGTACTGTATATCCCAGCATACTGTATATCACCATTGTCTGTAATATGATAGTACCATCTGAAAAAAAAACAGCAACATTCTGTTCTGTGTCTAATCTACAGTAAGATTGGTGTCTCACATTCAGGGACCCAGTCTTTCAAGTTCCGTGTCTAGTGGAAATGTCAGTGGTACCTTTTGGTAAGCTATTGTTCAATGTATTAAAACCTAGATTGTTCTGTGAGAGAGGTATGGGCTTGTCCATCAAGAGAGATAGGGTTGTCAAACTCCCATTCTATAAACTGGAAACTGATTGCTGTAGTGTTTAAAGAAATTTGTTATGAGGAAGTATCATCTGAGATCATCTGCACCAGAGAGAAAATACTGTAAAGGCACTTCCTTTTGGGACCAATAGTTCCCATGTAATGATACCGTTTTGGAAAAGAGAAATTTTGCTGTGTCCTTAAACTGTGTTGGAGTGCTTTTCCTTGGGTTTCTGTTCATGACTTGTAGCTTTAGTATTTCACTGTCAGTGTGTAATACATGTAAATGCTCAATCTTCAAACTTCAAGGAAAAACAATACCTCAGAAAAAGAGCTTCACTCGGAAACTTCCTTCATGCCTGACAGTGCGCTCTGACAAGGTTACACGACATCAGCAGTTTATTTATTTCTTCTTTTCGTGCTTTGAATTTAGATGGATTTCAGTGGAAGAACGCCAACGTAGGTAATAAAAATACAAAATGAAATATGCAAAAAAAAAAGAAAAGATAAATAACCATTATTCACATTTTACTGGCATTCCCCGCTAAAATGTCAATAGGCCGGTCGTGTGAAGTAGGAAACCACTGACTGCAAATTAGAATTTAAAGGTTGTCATGGCTTACCGTCGAGCCCTTGTAAATGTTTCAGCAGGACGTTGAGCTGAGGGTAGTTTCTCGACATGTAAATCAGATGCAGTATTATATCGGTTCAGCAATGAACACTACTGGATCATTTTGATTTAATGCAAAACCTAGGAATATTTTACTATCATCATTTGAAGAATCTGTAAAATTCAGTTACAGTTTCACACAGAGACATAATTATTATTATTATATATATTTTTGTACCTTTTTTTAAATAATAGTAATTTTAAAATACAAAGTTTTGTTGTCAAAAACAACACACTTTTCATTTGGGTAACACATTCCTTTCTAATAATGACCCTTAAGCTTCAGCACATTCCTGGTGGTCTAATGCATCTTTTCAGTGAGGCTGTGCTTTAGTGCTCAAAGCGTCAACTACAGTACAGTGGACTGGACGTTTGATTTATTGCACTTAAGGCTAGATTGTCATTATAATGATCATAAACAAACTGCTAAACTGACCTGAAATATGTAACTTAGTTGCACGGTTCTAGTTTTGTTAAATTAACAGATGTGTTGTCTCCTTCAAAAAGTAGGAGCTCATTAAAGGCTGGATTTATAGTTTTGAAAATGTAGCCAGTAAGAAGCCTTGTGTGATGTTTTTGTTTGACAGTTTCTAAAGATTTTACTGACAAAAATGCTTGCTATATTAAATTGGAAGCACTTAACCCATAAATTGTTTGATAGGATTATGTTTACTTGATTTACATTTTTATAAGCCATTATTAATACAAGTACTAAACACATATGATGCTCCGCAGAACACCGCAGATATCTACTGAAAATGTCTTGGGTTTTTTTGCATGTTTTCCCTCAGTTTTGGACTGCCTCTACATAAGGCTAATATTGGTCCAGCACTTAAAATGTCTGTACAGTTATTGTTATAGACTTCTGGCAGGATCACCTGTGTTTCCATTGATGCAGTACAGTGATTTTGTTTTATCTACAGACATTGCATTACCTAGTTTTTGGTCATTCCACAGTTATGGGACAAGCTGAGCTCAGACAAATAAAATATTGTCTCTGTAGTATAGAAATGACCTAATATGTCATGCAATGTAATGTTTGCAACACCAAAGAAGCAATCCTGGAAGGTAAATCTGTTTTAAAACATGTATTTGCTTTATATGAATGTAATAACCACTAGTAGGGGACAGAAAAAAACCTGTGCATTTTTACCCACAATTTGTTTGTTGCATATAACCACCATGCAGTTGCCTCAGTGATTTGTAGAGACAACCTTAATAACAAATCACCCTCTCTTATAAAATACAGAAGAGTTTCCTTTGCACTGAGCCACTTTGGCTCTGCAGTAATCATGCAGCTGTCCAGATGGCCTGCGTGATTAATGATCTCTTGGAGGAGAGTTGGGACTGCCATCTTCAGTGTGGACTGTTCATAGATAAATCTGTCGTCTTCAGGTGTTACTTCAGATAATCGGCCTCTTAGGATGCATTAGGACTTTAATTATCTGCCCTGCCTCTAGCCAGGAAGTGATTCACCACTTGGGTCATTGTGTTGCTTCAAAAGACTGATATTTATTGGTACCATCAACAAATTTACTCAGAGGCAGTAAACTTATATTTAGGAACGTAAGACAACTTCTCATAGAAAGTGTTGATTGAACATAAGTGTACATCTGTGCAGTTGACCCTGTGCACTGGAGAGTCATGATAACTCACTAAATGTAATCTGTAAATGTGGAATGTTCCTGAAGTCCATGATATTATGTTGTACAGTATGGGGGGCTCCTCTCTGTATAGGGATGCGTTTCAGAAATGCAACTGTCTGTTTTAGTCTTCCTATAAACCTGTTTATAGAAGGTTCTCAGTATTCCTTTCTTTCCTGGACCAATGTAATTCACCCGCATTTAATGAATCACAATGTGTCCAATACACCTCGTGTTTACTTTTCTTACAGTGGTTTATGAACAGTGAGACTGATCAGCAGGTTTCCTCCTATCAACATATTTTATTCAACTTTTTTTGATGTACTATGTGTCATTTTGTAGGTAGGCTCTGCATAACTCAATTTTGATAAGATAATTCATTGAAACACTTCAAGTTAAAGTGTGCAAACAAAGCAGAGACATGCAGAAGCTTCCTTCAGTTACAAATATAGAGAGCCAATGTATTGCTTTTATGTATATGCGTTTAGAAAGTTAAGGACTGTTTTATCAGGTAATTGCACTGTATTGTTCTTATACCTTGCCTATTTCATGTACCAGCATTGCTTTAACATTGCTTTAATATACTTATTTGCATGTGCTTTACCACAGCTTCACTATGCTTTACTAAACTATCCGTGCTTGTGTAGGACATTCCAAGGTTGTATTTAATAAGTAATGTGGACATACTAAATTATAAGAGCTGGCTTTAACTGCCTATAGCATTCCTAATTTTAGACAGGGTACATGTGTTATTTCAATGTGAGGCCAACATATAGACAAGGAAAACTAAGCCTTTTCTGAAAAGAAAGCTCCTTGAGAACTTGCAAAGTAATGTTACACAAGAGGGAAGAAAGAGGCTCAGTCATTTTGAGCCATTATATTGATTGATACGGTACTCTTGCTTCTTCTCCTTTAAGTCCTCCAGGTAAGGTATTGATTCATGTGAATTGTACTCAGTGATTCTGGAGAGGAGGGCTTCGTAACTGCACCAAATAGCAATTGAAAACAGATGGCAGGTTGTACCTATGTTCATATCCCCAGTGAGTATCTGCAGTGAAATATGTATAGAAAAAGCATGTATAATGGAACACTCAGTAAACAAACTGGAGCAAAGATTACAGCTCATATCAGAGACAGAAGCATCTCTTCCTGTTTACATAAACTGTGACAGGCTGGCGAGTGGATAGAAAAGAAAAAAAAATATACTTTTATTATAAATTAACACAAAATAAAAGTGCACAAGGGCAAAATATAAAGATATTTAAACACAAATAAAACAAAAAAACAAAACTCACAAAAATAAAGGTTTCCAGGCTGGGCAATGCCTTCACTGGATTTAGAAAATTTCAAAAACCACAAACAACCACAAACAACCACAAAACAACCACAAACAACCACAAACAACCACAAACAACCACAAAAACCACAAAACAACCACAAAAACCAAACCTGCTTCCTCAGCTCCCTCCTCCTAATGGGAAGCAGAGGCCTCCTTTTATGTCAGGTGGCTGGGCGCTGATTGATCGTTAATTAAGTTAATCATCTAATCAACTAATCAACCCCAGCCACCTGAACATAATAAACCCAGGCAGGTAGGGGAATTTAACCCCATCCCTGCCAATTTCTAAAGGGCAGAGCTGTGCTCTGCCACACAAACATACAGGAAAATAACAGGAGACATGGCATAAACAATTCAGAAAATTAGGCCGAAGCAACAGCAGTGGTCTTTCCATACTGTGAAGCAGTTACTAGGAATCTGCTTTCCGTGTTTATTTAACAGGCAAGAGACAGCCTCCTGGTCAGTCTGTTAGGAACAAATGGCTTGTTTTCTTAATGCTGAAGACTACAGAGGAGAGGGTTTGGTGCAAACTGTATTCGAATGGCAGACACTTTCATGTACCGTCCACTCATAGTCGGCTTTACACAGCCCCACATTGTAATTATTTCTATTCATATGGAGTGGAATTGTTTAAATTGCAGAACTGTGGTATGAGGTACCATCATTTTTCCATATTGTTTTTTTTTTTTAAATTAAAAATAATGTTATTTTCTCTATTCATGATCTAATGGTGGATATGTATAATATTTTGGACAAAGAAAATGAATGTGGGTGTGGCACTGTTGAGTTATTCTTAGTAGCTGTTCAGCCAACAGGGCTTGAAAATGACTGCTTAATATATTGTATTGCACGTGTGTAAATTTATAGAAAGTTTATTTCCCTTATGTTACCTTAGTCATCTGGTTTAGGTTTCCCGGAATTTTAAACACTCAATCATAAAATCAAAAATAAAGAAACTTGAGTTGGGGCTAAGTTGGTTTGTTTCTCTTTTTATTGAATCAGTTAAAAAAGTCATTGCCAACTATTCTAAGAATACATAATGCACAGAATGGATCCACATGATGCTGAGTGAGCGTGATAGTCACTGACATCTGTCAAAGTCAATCCATTGAGATGGATGCCAGATGCCACACTACTAAATGACTAGCACAATGTGCTTACAATGTTAAACAGGGTACTATTAAACTGGTGGAATCCATCAGCTACTATTCCAACAGCAAATTGTATGTACTACTGCCAAGGTTTGTGGGGAGGGGGCTGAATACATAACAATTGAATTCTGTTGGTCATACATTAGTTTTAATTAGATATTCATGAAAGTGTTTATCCTACAGTATTTGTTTCTTTCACATTTGCGAAACACATGTTGAGAAAATAAATTGTTCATAGCTTTTGCAAAGGAGGGACGCAGGGAGCACCGTCAATTAAAATCAGCTCAAGTACAATTTGAAAAATCTTCCCCCAGGTTACATGTTCACATACCCAGGTGAATGTGAAGATAATACAGACTCTGCGTGTGACATGTCCCCTTTAATGAACAAAAAAGCCTTAAATGAAAACCATTCAACTGACAATATTTACAAAGAAAAAATGAAAATGTCTACCTCTTGAGTTCAAACAACTTCAAAAGGCTCTTGCATTTTCCTGCTTCAGTAATACCCATGTGAAACTGGACTCTCTGGTTTGACCAAATGGCGTCCTGCTATGCTACACGACTTCACAGCATCAAAATCCCCCATCTCACACACCCTGTGTTTAGCACCCTGTAGTGATCTGTTCCTGTCATCTTCCAAGTGGAAAAGAAAAGCCTGACATTGAAATAAGCAGAAACTGCACCTGATAGAAGACAAGGAATCATTTTAAGCCCTTTAAATATGTGTTTATTCTAGATTTACAATTAAATACAAGAAGGGATAAAGGGAGTTATAGAATTGCATATCACCTGCACGTCATGCTCCCTGAATATCATGACATCAGCACTTTAGCACCTAACACCTGATAAACCTTTCAGGAGAAAACCCTTGCAATATGGACATCAGTGTGCACACCTCCACAATCTCATATTGCCTTCCAATAAGTTTTGGATTTCAGATTCACTTCTTTAAATGCGGTTTTGTAATGGTAAATGCTGAGTGCTGTCCTGTAAATTGGTTTCTGATGGTTATGCAGAAATCATTATATAAATGCTTTTTGAATTACATTAGATTGGATTGGAATCAATATTTTGTCCACCAGTTTCAAAATGAAGAAACCACATCCTCCCTAACATCGTTATAGTAACCATTATTAAACGTGACCAACTCGTTCAATTATAAATTGATTAAAGTGAAGCTGATTCATGAGCCAGGAAGCAAATAAAGTGGATTAGTAAGTTAAGCTTTGGCCTTGATACTCTTTCCCAGGACAGCTTTGGTCTAACTCCCTTCATCACCGAAGAGCCGGAAGAGACACAGCTTGGATAACTAGAGGACGGGATTGTTTAACTGAATTGGATGGATGAGAAAGGGAATGCTGGGAAAGAAAAAACGATACAGAGGTTAATTAAAAAAAAAAAAAAAAAAAAAAGTTTTCATAAACAGGCTCCTTCAAGGCTCAACCCTGATTGGCAATAAAATAAAACTTCACTTGGAACAACTCTACTGGATACAATGCAGTACAGGGTTAAATTAGCCTTTAAAATAAGTTCTTAAAAATAATTATACAAATTAGATGTGCCTCCAGCGCTCATGACCAATTTTCAATGTTGATCTGACTGTCATCTGCTGTGATATCATATAATACAATTATTACTTTCTGTTTGCCCAACATAACATTTACCAAAAGCTGGTTATTTCTGGTGTGTTAAGCCCCTTACAGCTTATCTGGGAAAGATATACCACAAGTATAATTTGGGTTGCATGAATTATTGCAGTTTTGCACATCCCCAGACATCTTAAATATCGTTCTGTTTTGCCTTCTGTTTGACTGCTGCTTAACTTTGAGACATTGTTGAAATTTCTTCACAAGTGTACCTTTTAACATAATGGACAAACCACAGAAGTGTATCGTCATTGCATAGTGTGAGAAACCACTGGACTGCCACATTGAACTGGAAACAGATAGTAAACCATGGTATAAAGACGTGGAATAGCGAATGTTTGGAAGCCACAGACCAGTTATAATGTATTAAAAGGTCAACTACAGAAGAATACAGTGGTTATGATGCCTTCATAGAGACTGCTTTCAACTTACACAGTGTTTAACAGGTAAACAAAAAGCACAAAAAAAAAATTCTAAAATGTAATTAAAACACTTATCTTTCCCTTCTACAAAGCCGTTTAGAGATAAATAACTGTTGACAGGGTATTAAACCTGAATGGATTGAGAGATACTTCTAGAAGTAAATATGAATCGTTTGCAGAACACTGCAATTGCTTTCTTAACTGTGGCGAGCTTTGGTATTGTGTGTTTGTACCCCCAAAAAACCTATAGTGTTTAAAATGCGTGCTAGATCAGGTTGGAACAACACCATGTTGGTAGCTGTAGCTGTGCACGGATAACTGTTGCAAACAACATTACAAAACAGTAGTTACAAATGGAATACTATCACAGTAGACATGTACTGCTTATACAGTGGATACATGTGTAATATATAGCTATGACATGCAATGATAGATGGATATACTGTGTAATTTCTGTTTTGATATGAGCCTGACATTATTACGGTTTTCTATATTTGTGGGTATTGCTCATATAATCCCAGTGGGTGGAGGGGAGCTGGTTAAAGTGGCTGCAAATAAAAGTGTTTTGCCAGGGAGTAAAACACAGAGCCATGCAGCTCTGAAGCTCCTGGAAATACAGTAAGCCTTTTAGCAGGATATTTATCTAAGCGCTAACATGATAAACAGCTGCAGAAAATGTCTATGGCAGCGTCTTGATAAAGCTCAGGAGCTGGAGTGTTGAAAGCTTTGCCTGTAAGCATCCTTCAAACATTTTAAATTATTACCTCTGGTTAATCATTTTGTATAAGAAAAAAAGTTGCATTGAATTAGCTTTTGCAGATGGCATGGATAAATACTGAATAGCAAAGGCAAGAAAAGATTGTGAGCATCTCCCATAACTTCTTAAATGCAAAGTGAAGCAGAAAGATGGGGCTCCGACATGCTCAAGTGGGAGTTTTCTTTCTGAATTTGCCTGCTCAGTTTTGATATGCTGTATAACAGATGACGTTTTGGTGACTCTTCATCCCTTAGGAAAAGTGGTGTAGTCCTAGATCTCAAGGTACCAGAACCACTAAAATATAGATTTTCTTAAACAATAATTATTATACAAATTCACATTTTATTTGTATACTGAACTTCTAGTAACACATATAATACTGTAGATAACGCATTTATCAAATTTCTACAAGTATTTCTAAAGTGCCTTTCTCCAGCTTCGTTTGTATTTGGGTTCACGGTCATAGTCGATGCACTGTCACTGTTGTGCGGGAGATGTGAGTCATGTGACTTAGCTTGCCTATTATGCACATGCCGGCTCGACTACACCACTGATTGACAGGGCCATAGCAGGAATCAGATTTATTGTACGGTATTCAATAATTTAATTTATTTATGTATTTATTTTTAAATAAAGAAACACAAAAGGAGCATTCAGCAAAAACATAGCTGGGAAATGTTTAAACACAGTGGAGCCTTCTGTATGGAAGTAGAGCTGGTTTTGACTAAAAACAGGTCCCCTTTCACTATTAATAGAGGTTGTATTGTCCATTGTTTAGTTAGTTATGGAATAAACAGACTTGTTTCAATGTATACTATAGGGGTGGTCTTCCTGGGAAATGGAAGAATGGTCTTTGAGGAACGATCTGGCTTCTTGTAGGTCCTGTTTGGTTCCGATTAAGCTAGGTCTTCTGTTCCCTCTTTTGTTTGTCACTGTAAATTAAAAAAATCATGTTGTTGTTTATGTCTCTTCCATGATGTCACTGGCTACAAAAAGGCCTTCCATATCCACGTCTGACCATTTAAGCCAAGAATAGAGATGTTTTTATTTTTTTGTTATTTTGTTTAGTCCACCTATTGTAACAGGTCAGAATGACATCATTCACTCACTTGTCTGCTTACCATGGCTGCATTGAGATCTTGTTATGTGAGTTTGTCATTACTGTGTTTGACAGTCTTTACCTAGACATAGAAAGATAAAATGCTGTACACAGCTTCACGGTATAACCAAGACACCAGATTCTCTAGCAGGAAGTTTACAGAAGTGTAAGCTGAAAAATTGGAGTGATACAACAATGTCAACTAAATAAAGCAAGTGCATTCAAATATTTTCATAAGAACCAGTAATTATCATTTTGGATATGATGAGTATTCATGAATACATCAAGGTGCTCAGGGCAGTAACCGACTGTACATCCTTTTTCAATAGGAACCCCTTGCAAAGAAAATGGATATTTAAAATAAATAAAATCACTTGATTAAAGGACCTCTTCAAAATACTGAACTGTCAAGCCTTTTACTACATACTGTAAAATAGCACCACTCTAATTATAAGCTCTAAGGATCTGGTATTTAGCATGTGTGGGCATGTTAGGAGAAACACTCTACATTCCAAAAGACAGTTCACAAGTGTTTGATGAATATGCCAATACTGTACGTGCCTGGCGTCAGTTTGTCTTGTTCTGTCCCATTTCAATAATCACGCATACCCTTGCCATTTTTGATATGTTTTGAATATACATGTATGTAAGTCTTAATACTTGTGAATTTAGAAGAATTCAGACACATTACATCATGACATTTGCTGAAGCATTGACTTGTAGAGTCTATTCATTAAACTAGAAAGCCATAATAAAATATATGTTGGTTAAAATTACAATTATTACAATTCAATACCACTAACACCCACTATTATTTTTTCTAAAATGAAAACAAGGAAACATTAGAAAGCACCAAATAATAGATATAGTAGTAATAATAATAATAATAATAATAATAATAATAATAAAGCCTGTTGCAGAAAATATAGTAAACTTAGCACAATGCTTTGTGTTGAAAATATAAACCATCAGCTTCCTGTTTTTGTTTTACAAAGAAGCATGTTTCATTTTAGGTAAGCTGCCTTGTGAAAATCTTCATTGGTCAGCTCCTGTTATATTCTGCGGTTGTGTTGGAAGCAATTGGACTCGACCAGATCTCCAGGCCATAGGGCACATCCTGCACTCCACGTGGACTGCCTTTACTGGATGCGCCACTGGGGAGCCCCCAGGATCCTGTAGTTCTAAGCTTGTCTGTAACATCTGGTTTGAGTAAAGAAACCGTACACTGCAAAAAAGAAAACATTTTCTTACCAGTTATAAAAAGTGTGATAGAGTAAACCAGCTGGTAAATGCTTGTTAAGTTTCCACATCAAAGATAAAAACATGTTAAAATTTACAAGATATGCGCTTAGCATGGACAATCCAGAGCTTCTAATTTACTGCTTTTAATATTGGAGGATTCAGGAATCCTTATTGTAGTATATAATAAGCTTCAAACTGATTATCTGTTTTTCAGTTGTCAGTTGATTTGCTTCGGAAGAATAGTACTGTAGTTTCAAATAACACTTTGTATCTTATTTCTTCTATTCTATTATTATTATTATTATTATTATTATTATTATTATTATTATTATTATTATTATTATTATTATTTTTAAACTAATTATTGAACTTAAAATGTAAGCTTTTTGATGTAGGCTTTGGACTGAGTTAAGAAGTATTTCTTTAATTCTAGTTGCCAGTCATCATAGTGTAAAACAGTCGAAACAGATCAAGCTACCTTTTGTATTGCAGAATAGTTGTTTGCTATGTGGGGCTAGGAGAATAAGTGAGGTTAGAATTGCCTTTAGCCATTGTTTTATGTAGGTTATGTAGGTTATGATTATAGGTGTAAGTTTTAAACAAAACAAAACAGTTTTGTTACAGTATATTTTACAATCTTCTGTTTGGAGAGTGGTTTGCATTTAAACACCAGATTTCTAAAAATAAACAAACACACTTATTGAATCCACATGTAGGGTTCTTTATATCATGTCTTTTGTTCAGCCAAGAGTCATACATTTTAGAAGCTACATTGCACTGTTTTATTGAATCAGCTTACATTTTCATTGTAGATGGTAGGATTGTTGTTTGCTTCCAGTCTCTGGAATGGCACTGCAAGTTTTAATTGATCAGACAGTGTTACAGTCTTATCAAACAGAGAATGCCAGACCCTTACATTCTAGATCCCAAGGTCAGTATTCATCAAAAATGATCATGCAAGTAGCAGTATATGCACACAGTTTGATATTTATTGTGACATTCTGGCATTTTAAACACACCTACAAGCCCATTCCTGAAGTGCTCCAATAATTGAAATGAAATTATCCCATACTAGAATTAGAATGGTGTATATGATTTTGTTTAAGGTAATTAAATAATATATATATATATATATATATATATATATATATATATATATATATATATATATATATATATATTAAATGGCAATTCTTTTAGCAGGTAAAGAGTGTATAGCATTGGGAAAAAAACTGTTTATTTCAGTTGAATGAGTAAAACTATCATTAGGTTTTCTGAAAAATGTTCATATTCCAAGTATTCTTGGGTGATTGTTAACTGTAGGGGGCATGCTGGTATTCTAAGCATTAGTCTTTGGTTTCACATGCAGTTGGCAAATCAACCGACACGACTGTGAAGGAAATCAGTAAAGTTTGGAATTTACTTGCGGTATTGAACCGGCTTACAGGTTTGCGATGACTGCACAAAAAAAAAAGAAAAAAAGAAAAGAACTATGGCTTTGCCTGCTAATTTGAAGCTTGTGGTCTGTGTTTTGGATGTCCTTTCCTGCAATTCAGGTACCGCAATTATACTTTTTTAAGGTATTTCCTTTCATTTTGATGATGAGCGGTTACATGATGAAGTCTGGATGAATTTGAATGTGAGGATTTGTTCAGGAATCTTCCACAGTGGTTTAGGTTACTACATATTGCACAGGTTTACTATGCAAGGTTAGAAAAGGAAAAGGGCACATTATAGCTGAATGGGTTTCCCTGGATTATGTTCTTAGAAAACGTGCCTGCTTTCAAAATAAGTACATCACAAAAGAATAAACCAGATCTCACACAGATTTAGCTAGTGAGGAGATATGTTTTGGGCATATGTTGACTAATATGTTTTATCCTTATAGTTTCTGTGAAAGAAGTGGTGGAAACATGCTGTGCGGCTGGACAGCAGTGGGCTTCAAACAATGGGCAGTGCATTGACATGCCACAGAGTGAGATTAACACATCTGTCTGTAGGTAAGTAGCAGCTGGCATTGTTAAACACTGAAATATGAGGCGGTGAGGCGGTGTTTGCATTAAGAAAAGTAAAAAAGCCCAAATATAACTGTAGTAAATGAAAAGAAATGACTGTTTCAGAAATGGCGTATGTCACAATTCTAATCTTGTTTACATGCCACGTTGCTCTGACTTGTCTGCCTGCCAGACGTGCATATTTACCCAACATGTTTTCAGACATATTTATCACATTAGTGAATACCCCTCATTCTTGGCCCCCCTATTTTTGATTACATTAAAAATGTAATTACTGTCCCCAGTGACTTTGATAAAAGCAGGTCTGGTATATAAAACGTTTACTGCAATTGCCTAAATGAGAAAGCATGCATGTCTGCACTGTACAATGTATTTTTTTTAATGGATAACAGCTAATTCATATGCCGTCATCAAAGGTTGAAACAAAAAAGACCTTATATAGTTAAGCAAGAGAGAGGACTTATTTTATTTATTTTTTTTATGAGAATTTTTCAAGTCAAGCCTCTTTTGTGAAGTTTGGATAGACTGATTCAAAGTTCAAGATTAACTAGCATTATGTGAGTCAACTGGTTTTATTTATTTATTTATTTTCAGACTTGCCCAGAAGCAGTGCTGTATAGGATACTTAAAAGAAAGCAGTTGCTTGGCTGGAATGACCGCAGCAAAAGAGGGAGAAGATTGTGAGGCGAATGAAAGTGATACCTGTGGAAAAGACTCCTACAAGGCAAGGCTGATGTTGGGAAACAGTGTCAAAGATGTGTGCTCCATACATAGTACAGTGCATTATTTTACTAAACTGGTCACCTGTAAGCACTATTAACAAAAGTAGCATTCCTATTTTTGTTTTCTTCTTAAAAATCTCAAATTTGTTTTCAGCATGCTTCACAGTAGTCTCATAAAACAGAACACATGTTCTAGTTACCATATTCAAGCCCAGTGTATTTAACAGTGATTTACTGATGACTGAAGTACCGGTGCAGCTTGTAACAGTGTTCCTGTTGGTCCCTAGGAGTGCTGTAGCTGTTGCTCTCTTGGTTTAAAACTCAAAAGTGAGGGACACAGCTGCGAGGCCCACCAGTTTCTGGGATACCCCTGTAGCCATGTGTTCCTGACATGCTGCGAGGGAGATGAAGGCTTCGTCCAGCCCACTTTAAAACAGAGAATGGAGCCAGAGCCAACGTCTTTGCCAGAACGAGGTAAACAACCCTGATAGCTGTGTCTCACACAGGGCCCAATACTGCATAAACTTGCCCTTAACTTTTTATACAATGTTTATTATTGTTCTTGATTCTGTAAATTCCTTTTTAGAATTGATAGTGTGTGTGTCGTGGAAGAAGGGGGTGTCTTTTCAATTTAGATTTCTTGGGAACATTTTTGCAATTCTACCATTTATATATATGAATGAACCCATTGGCCTGCAGTTAGGGTTAAGTATTTGTTCAGGCCATTTTAATGATCCACTACAGACCCCAAGATGACAGAGTCATGTTATTTTTCTTCATCTCCTGAAAATGTATTTCTGTGCCGAAAGCATTTTGTAGTGCTTTGATAACATGAGTGCACTGTAACCACGCTGACAGAGCCGCGAGAGTCAGAGATCACAGCACTTGACTCCCTTCTGCCTGTCAGTGGCTTGTTACATCCTATTCCTGTCCTTCAGAATTGCAGCTTATGCCTGTCAGAGGGTTCTGTCTGTGCAAACCGTTTAATTCAGGGCCTTTAAAAGTTAAGATTGGGCCCTATTTCTATCAGCTAGTCTAAAAATATATTGACATGCCAGCTGCAATTACTGGTTGTGTCACTCACAGATATAACCCTGTTATAGTCTTGGATGAAGTTACTAAGTTATCTGTACTTTACATCCTTTCTTCTGTGAAGAGATGACCCAGGTCAGACCTCACAGTTTCCTGTCTTCAGTGGATAATTGAATGTGGAAAGGTGTGTAATTCAATGTACAGTTAGAATCATATTAAGACAAGAACCTCAAAAACCGACATCACTGTGCATCCAATGCCATTTTACCTGCAGGATAGCCATGTCAGTGTGCCATGTTTTATACAGGTTACCATCTGAGTAAAATGTACTGCTGTAGTTAGTAAGAGATTGAGCATGTGTGGTCATGCTGTCAGCTTGGTGCTTACAGTGCATTTAGTAGGGTATGGCAGTAGGGTATAGGTATATGTATGTTTATTGTTCCATAGTAATTAAGACCATTGCTATGGGTGCTATAGTGGCATTTTAATGGCTATTTTTTTTGGTTAAGTCCATACAGGGTATAGTATATGTTTGTTTGGCTGTATGTGGTTCTGTGTGGGGTCAGACTGGTAACCATCTATCCCAGTGCATAGTACTATACTCTATGGGATTGCTGAGGCACATCCTTGTAAATATGAGAATGGAATAGCTGCAGTAATTTACAAGACTGCAGGGTAATTCTAACTTTGGAAATAACCACCCTTTCACAGGAAGGATGTTTGAGGTAGGTAAGCTGTTGAAATGTGTCAGATGTTTTCTGCTTGTGAATGAATAATTCTCATGGGCAAACATAAACGCATTCCTGTGGAAAATTTGTATTCAGGTAACCAACAGTATGGGTAAACCTGTGGGTTTCCTAAATTTAATTGGCTGCATTTGACTTTTCGGAAAATTATCATAATGTGTCATTGTAGCTGGATGTTGCCTGTATTTCCTGTGGGATGTTCCAGCATGCTAAATTCCAAAACCAATTTAATTGTGCAAATAGGTAGCAGGCATGACACAAAAACAAAGACTTACTTAGCACAAAAGTCAAGTGCAGGATTGTTCATAATATTACAGTAATCCAAACGGGTCATAATCCATTTAGCTCATGTTAGTGTACCATAGTCCATGACTGAATACCAGAATGATTCCCTTGTTTTACATGTGGAGGAGCTGTAAAATGAGTATCTGGTATTCTGAATTCCTGCATGCAAACATTTATGTTTCAAGTTTCAGACACTGGATACCCCAAAGAGGCTTTCTCTGTGATTGATGAAGAGGAGAAAGAAAACACTGTTGATGGAGAGGATGGTGAAGAGAAGAATAAAAACACTGCTGATGAGGAGGACGGTGAAGAGGAGAAAGAAAATACTGTTGATGAGGAAGATGACATCGACGAGTGTCTGATCTATGCAGGACAACTTTGCCACCAAAGCTGCATCAACACCTGGGGATCCTACATGTGCGCCTGCTTTCCAGGACACGTCCTGCTGGCTGACGGATACACCTGCAGACCAGGTGAGAAGCATCAGAATTGATGTTGCCGTGACGCTGTACATGCTTACGTGTTTAAAGACAGAAAGAGCTGGTGAGAGTGAGAGAGCAAATTCGGGAGAATGTCATATTGTTTTAGTTTTCTGTCTAAGTTGATTATTTTTAAAAATTTGAAGTTCACAACATGATAGGACACATCTGAAATCTTTGCTGTAGGCTGTTTACAACAACAGCAAAAATTAAAAGCAAAATTGAAATTACAAGAAACACATTGTCTAGGATGTATTGTAAAAATGGAAATAAAATGACCAGTTGTGCCGTGAGGTGACGCTCTTCTTAAACAATGACCCCTGCAGGTGAGCAGAGTTAATGGAATTTAAGAGGATCAAATGTCAGTGCAAATGGGTTGCTTCAGGTCTTTAAAGCAATACAAACGTGACTGGAATGCTCATACAGTGGATGCAGGCAGTTTCTGAGGCCTCCGAGCATGCTGGGTAATACACATCATGGATGATTCTGACCCCTGCTGCAGAAATGAACAAAGTAGACGTTTTGTCCTCTGGTTCAGAAACTCGCTCGGGCACAATGAAGTAACTGGTTCGTGCCTAGTCTAGCCTGCCAGATACAGAGCACTAAATCCTACTTGGAGCAGTCCAAAATCAGCTCTCAGCATGTGATACCATACTGCTGTATTTCAACCAGCTCACACCCCAGTCAGTGTCATTGTTGTTTCCTTTCACCTCCCCTGTTCGGCTCATTCAAAATAAACATTCTAATGAGTTAATATTTTTTAAAGACTACTTGAATAAAGGTCATGTTTGTACCAGCACTATAAAAGGCTAAATCAGTAAAGCACATACAGGAGTGGTGTATTAGAAGCTGGAACTTTTAACTATAGGGAACCTAGTGGAAACAGAATGTTCCCATGGATTCCAGAGGTTCTAGTGTTGACTCTAACCTTATTAGAATTCATCACCTTTGCACTTCAATTACAGTTGCAGACATGGTGTACATTCTTGGCAAGGACTACTGTGACTTAGCTAATGCTTGCACATATTTACAAGCCATTATTTTTTCAGGTCTAATCCTTTCCTTCCCTTTCCATGCTGTGACAAACAGTTTTCTGACTGGGAGTGATAATCTTTATCCAAGCCAGGCATATGGAATTACTTCCTGAACCTGCATTTTATGTTAAACTGCTGACCTCTATCTGATTACATTAAATACAAAAGTGGCTGAACTGCAGACCAAGTCCCGATAAGAAAGCCCATTGTTAGATAAATGTTTTGATGTCTGGAGTGTTTCAGTCCGTTCTCTGACTCCAGACTTTACTCTTGTTGGTGACTGTGTTCTGTCCCGTGTTGACGGAGAGCCGCAGTGCAACCAGCAAACAGTGCAGAGTTTTGATTTAATTTGTCCATGTTCAGAGTTTGATAAGAACAGATGGAAGGACATTATTTGAGATTGCTAATGTGAATTAAGCAGGTGTAAATATACTTTGCACCTTTGTGTAGAATGATCTTTTTTTAATCAAGTGGGAGAGAATATCTGAAGGTACTGGAGTACCAATCCAGTTGTATTTGGTCATGAAAAGATACAAATGTCCTGAACAATAATGAGTTAGGAGGAGGAATTGAATTAAGATGAGGCTATGCAGTGGTTTGATGGAGCCTTTAACTGCTGTCAATTAGACTTAATTCAAAATCAAAAGCAGGCATAGAGATTGGGTGGGCAAGAATCAGGCAGATATGAGATTAGCCCGTTATACAGAAATTAATTTTAAAGCACATCTCTTTGCTTCTAATTTCCTACAATTCCTGGTCCACTGTTACCCGTGAAGGCACATGTTAATCATTTAGTTTTTTTTTTTTTTTTTTTAATTGTATGATTTCTCATTAGGCGAGAACTTGATTGCATGGGTAGAGTGCTGTAAATAAGAACGGTTTCAATGGAGGGCTTTATTTATATAGGATTTCTGCTGGAAAGTTAACAAAGCAAACCGTCTTACTGCATGATAATGAGATTTAAACAAAAGGGTTGGGACTCTCAAGGCCAGCTGGCACTTCGCTGATGATGTTTCTGGCTTCATTTCAGTCAAGCAATATTCTACCACACACACAAGGAAGAGAGCACTGCCAGCTGTTTTAAACACTGCCACACCGACTAGTGGTTTTGCCTTTAACACATAACAGTCGATCCAAAAACCTATAGACACATTAAATGATGCTGAGTTTGAACTCGGTGGTCTAGAGGTCAGAGGCTCATGTCAGTATCCTGGAGTAAATCACATTCATTGGGCCTGATCACTGCTTGAGAAAGGAATCCTCCAGTCCTGCACAACTGAGAAGACAAAAATTTTAATGAGAACATTTTAATAATAATTTTAAAAAACTAGCTTTAATGAGAAGGGAGCTTGTTTCATGTTTGTAGATTCATGTTATGGACTCACTTCTGTTTGAAAGCACTATGCTGTTGAATTTGCCATCAGACTGAGGTTCTGTTTGCTTTGTAGACATTAAAGATTTCATGCCACTCTTTATTTAAAAAAACAAAAAAAACAAGGTGTTTAAAAAAAGCTTCCTGACAGTAGTTGCACGTTCTCAGACAAGTCTTTATGCCTAGAAAGTAGCTCTGTACATCCTTTTTATAAATGTTTCCGTGTATGTAGAAAATGAAGACCATGAAGACAACAACAGGTTAAATGAGGAGGAAGAAACACCTGCTACTGAGGCAACTCCAATGGAGGCTCCTACCACTGCCGTTCCCATTGAAGAAGAAGATCTGTGTAAAGGTACATTACATAGTCATACATTTCTGTATTAACTGATGTAAACGCTGCACATCACACTAGATCTTTTACATGCTAGTCACCCATCTCTTTGATTTTTATTGTGTAAGTAAAACTATTACAAGGTAAACACTGGGTGCCATGGACCATGATTGTGATAAAGTAAGTCTAAAATTAAGCATTTGAATACAGTGAGTGCAGTCCTGCAGTGTGAACAGTTTTTTAACTACACTGTGAAAGTAGTCTCAACTGTTTTATAAATATAACTTCACTAAAAACAAATGAAAATTCTTGTGTGAAACTGAACAATTGATTTGATTGCAGTTGCTGGAAGTTGGAGGGATGTTTGCATATGATAAGCTCCTTTATTTATTTATTTTTTTATTTGAAGCCTGGTGAAATCTATGTAGTCCTTTATGAATGGTGCATGAAATATGTTTACTCTGGCAGAATGCAGCATGGTGTGATAACTGCCCACAGAAACCCGAGTTCCACATGATTCATAGAGATTTACAGCGTACTAACAAAACAGTGTAATAGAGTGATGTTAGATACACGTTTCTCTCTTTGCTGTAATGCATAAGTAATGAAAGTATTATTATTATTATTATTATTATTATTATTATTAATTTCTTAGCAGACCACTTATCCAGGCGACTTACAGTTGTTACAAAATATCTCATTATAGACAAGAGCAGTTATAAAATACAATAAAAAATCACTGGTAAATAAGAGCAAATTCAAATGAGAGAAAATAAAAAATACAGTAAATAATTGGAAATGTTTTAAAAAATACAATAACTTGTATCTTGTTCCCTCAGCTTCAGTCATAAAATTAGATAGAGTCTCTTATTCCCCAATGTAAAGAACACCTTAAAGTCTTGTATTAATGAGGTAAACATTTTAGGACAGAAAAGCTTGAATTGCTGTTATAAAACACACTGTATGAGGGGTGTACAAATGCTTTGGGTATTACTTTTTACACCGTGTAATACTCCCCCCCCCATCATAGACAATGGTGGCTGCATGCATCATTGCTCTCAGGTTGGAAGGGAGGTGACCTGTTCCTGTTTCCCAGGATATGCCCGAATGGGGGATGGGATTTCATGTGAAGGTAAGTACTTCATTCTCACTTACTGTCGATAAGTTACATTTTAAAATAGTGTTTCTTAGCTACTAATAGGCACATTCTAGACACAGACAGGCACTTCCTGAAAATAACCCTTGATTTGCAACCTAATTGAAAACACATGTACACTGCTTCCATGGAACACACTGTGCTATTGAATGTCACCATAGAATAGGAAAATATGGGTCTTGGTTGAGTTGGGACTTAAGGAAGGAATCTTGGCAAGTGATTCTATGGTACATTGTTTCACCTAGGATTTCTACACACGCACCTTTTCTGTCAATACTGATTCAATTCAGCAGTTTTGGATTGCTTTGTAACGTCATAAATGTAGTCTGAGCTGGGAACACAGATCCTCGCGTGCTGTCTGACAGCACTAATCCATTGTTACATTTGCATATAGTCATAATATATGCATGAAGAGTCTTGCTGATCCAGAACGCTTAATGCCCTTTCCCCAAGCGCTAAAGCCATTTCCATGCCACGGTTTAGGGGCCCCAATACATTTCTGAAACCTGGTCTTAAATACCTTGGCAGAACATACCTCTCACGAGAAAAAAAAGGCCCAGCACTAACCGAGTCTGGCTGAGAAAGATACAAACCTTTAAATGTCAAATAAAAATCTGCTCAATAAATACATAAATCTGGGATCGCCATGACGAGGAACTAATTGTAAGGAATGCAATTCTGACGCTACCGTAATCAAATTGGTAACATATAAATAAAAAGCAATTCACGAACAGAGGTGGTCTGTTTTGTTAGGAATTCTGCTCTCCGCAAAAGTGTGAAGAGGAATGCACAAAGTAAACCCATTTAATTGAAATTAATGTAGCCTTTGGTGTTTGATTAATGAACACCAGAGAAATGTTTATTAATCGTTAGCTTATTGTTGATGGTATTGTGAGGAGGCAAGTCTGGTGTTCTCAAAACTATTCGACACATGAATCAGTTCATGCATTATTTCCTATTTGTTGATGTGTAACAAATTAAGTTTTTTTTAAGTATTACCATGTGTGTAAAATGTGAGTGGCCAGTTTTGAACCAGTCTATACAGGGAGTTAAATGTTTCATTAGTCAGCCATATGGACAGAATCAGCTATTCTGGTCTCAGACAAGACAAGCATTTGACCCTAATTCAAAAACATAACTGGTTTTAGTTTGTATTTCAGTGGTAGTTTCAAAGGTTGTTTATGTAGAAAATAAAAGACAAGAACGAAAATGGCAAAAGAAAGTGACAACATCTGTCAAAACCTCTATGGAATTTTCCTTTCATTGAGCTTCTTCAGCACTATAACTGTTTGAATCCAATTCTTTGTTACACGTTATAAATCTAATGTTACTACACACGCACCGATACGACATAACTTGGTGTACCATTGTGTTATACACTAGTTTAAATAATTAACCTGTTTTATCACCATGCGCATGAAAATGGTCATGTTGAAAGCACACCTTGTTTTTTTTTTTTTCAATGTGGTTAACCTTCGTTTGTGTAGATGTGAATGAGTGCAGCTCTGGCACTCATAATTGTTTCCGAGGAGAGCTGTGTGTGAACAGCAATGGATCTTTCCAGTGTGTCCGCGTCAGAGAGCTCTGTGACGAGGGCTTTATACACAACATGAATAAGCAATGCACTGGTAAGATGACAGAAACCAACCAGTCAACTGTGGCATCGTTTCAACTCACCCCGGTCTGCATGTGGATGGTTCTTAGATTGTGCAAAAATGCAGATTGTGAAACGGTTCGCTAAATAAGATAAGCAATTCATCAGTCTTTGTGTACCTGTATTTTTTCCTCAGATGCTAACAATATTTTGCATTAGCTTATAATTATAACTGTAAGCTTATAATACAGTAGGCAAGGTCCTGCAAACTGGAGGTGTCTGATGCATTTTTCTGCCGTCTTATCATCTGAACATCCATATGTGTCTTTTTAAATGCATCTTGACGCCACAGTAATAGATAAACTTGCACAGCCTTCATCTCATTTCTGTCTTTGCATAACATTGCTTTTTAAATAAATATACAAATACAAATACAAAACAAATCAATTGCACACAGTAGGCTTTTAAATTGAATCCCAGGATCAAATGTAAAGACAGAATTGTAGCAATTTCCAGATAGATTGCTAGCCAGCGCTAGATAAATACCCAGTGTTACACAAGTGTTTGATTCTCACATGGCTTTGATTGCAATATTACTGCTCTTACCAATAGCAAATGCATTTCAGATGCCATCTACACCTGAATTGCCAATAAAAACATGTACGGTAATAAATAGCTCAATATTGAGTTGATGAGAAGTGTCCCTGTTCCAGAATCGGAATGTCAAGTAATCATGTGAAAAATATTTTGGTAACTGCAAGCCTCAAACCCCAAGTGTTTTGATTTTGCCAGTACAGGAGGTGGTGCATGAACCATTAACTAATGTTCTTTCCCTTCTGGGTGACTCACTGTGTGTGTCTCTCACAGGAATACTGCAGTAACCTGTGCCAAACTGCACTGTGTCAAATCAGCTTAACAACAGCATTAAGAAATATGCCTAGGCATGGAATCAGTGAGGGTCTGTATCACCCAGCAGAGTCCCAGTTGTGATAGATTACTCGGTTGTGTTGTTTATGGGAGGTTTATGAGAGGCTGAATGTTGTAAGATTGAGCTTCCTTTGCACACTGTAGCACCCTATTCTCAAAGCTGCTGAATATCCTGGGCATTGAGCTCCCATAGCGTTAGCATACCCTGCAATGGGATTCACTTTCCAGAGCTGTACATTTGTTGCAATTGATGTGCATTGAGTTTGGTTTATACGAAATATAAACCAAGTCATGTGCACTCTTATAGTTTTTGATTTATGAATGGATTCATCTGCAGTTTTGCTTTCACCCATTAAAGTTCCTCTACACTTTACTCACCGTGTACTGTACTGATGATTCTCTATTCTATTCTATTTCATGTTGAATTCAGGTATGTCAAACTACACTGTATCCACAGCACTCTCATCCTTTCTATTTCACTGTTCTTTTCTGTTATTAAAGAACCATGCTTAGCTGTTCTGTGTTTCTCAGCACTCGTTTTAGAGAAGGTGCCCCTATGGTATATTAGTGTTCTGTGAATGCACAGAATATCTAATAAAAGGTAGCTCTATGGAGTTCCCAAATTCTTGCATGTGCTTCTATAAAGGAAGTCAAGTCGATGGGGAACTTCCTTCAGATTTGTAAGTCACTAACTTATTCATTTGAGTAATTCATGTTATGTCTTGTGTTGATGATCCATGTCTTTTCCTGCTTCTCATGCCATTCACCATGTGCAATTTCCAGGAGGCTGTTCAGAAATCTTTATTTCATTGGTAAAATGACTTCGCCAGGGAAAAACATCCACACCTGCTGTTTGTGCTGTAGCTAGTTACTCAGTGTGGATACAGTATGTATGCTCAGAAATAGGATCACTTTAAAACAGTTATATACTTGACCAGTAATTGAAGTTATTGACAATTTCAGGTACAGTATTAGATTGAAAAAAAAAAAAACATTTAGCCCAGTGTTTAAATATTGCAGTTTCTAAAGACACTGTTGTCCCCGGTCGAGGCTGTAATGTAAGTCAGTATAGTAGAGGCGAAATGACTACTTGTGTATGTCACACTTTTTTCCAGAGATATCTGGAGATTTGCTTATCTAATTGTGATAGAAGTTATACATTCTTAACAACAAGTTATTGAGATGAACAGCAACCTGTATGCCTGAGTGCACATCCATGTCACATTTATATTATTAAATGTACATTCACTGAATGTAAGCCTTGGTCATCTACTTCATGAGACAATACATCTTACACTTGAATGTGTATCTCCTAAAACAGAGAACACACCACACAGGTTGTTGAATGACTAACAACTCCTCCTGTTTGTTTGTAAACCCCATCTGCTGTCCCACGATGTGCTTAGCAACCGCATGTAAACATGGCAGCTGACACTCGCATTTCACTCCAACCATGTCATGTATTCCACCCAGGGACCTTACAGAGGCCCTCCTATGGAAAATATGAAGGTCCGCTCCTCAGATTCAATCCAAAATGGGTTTTTCTTGTGTCTTTTCCTGCAGATGTTAATGAGTGTCTTACTGACTCACACAACTGCCAGGCTAGGGAGCGATGCATTAATACCATCGGTTCCTTTAAGTGTGAGAAGGAAACCGTCTGCCCCCCAGGGTATCAGCTAAAGGATGACAACTGTGAAGGTAAAATATAGATGGTTTATTTGCGTTTTCTCTTAGGCACACAGGAAGAGAAGGGAGCAGGGAAGGTCAACCACAAGTGTAAAATAAAAAATATATGTATTTATGCTATATGAATGTGGCATGGTTAGTGCCCTGTGGGATTTTGGAATCCATTACTGTATACAAAAGGAGTGTAGTTATTTGGGTTGCAGTTTGAAAATGGAATCTTTATTGAATAACTGTGCTGGTTATTTTGTTTTGTAAGCCATTCCTAGATACTTGTGTGCTACACACATATATCACCCCTTCCTGCTACCTACTGAACAGATTAAGTGGTAGAGTTTTTATGAATTAAATCCATTGCTTTAAATCAAACATTTAATGAAACTGTTTTATAATGCCAGTTCATAGCATCATAAACATGTCATGCAATTACTGTACCACAGGAGGGACAAATCAAAGTGAAACCTTCCTATTAAAAACAACGCAAAAAAACATCCAGTACATGCCCCAATGGGAAGTTCATTTAGTGCCTAATTGTTTCTGTTAGATTTGTAGAATAACATATGATACCAGGGTGCTTTTCAAAGGGTTTATCCAGTCTTTATTTTATTGTTACAATGTACTGGGAGGGATCCTGCTGGAGAGGCTATCAGGATGTCGGTACAAACCTATGGGATCTGTGTATACAGCCCTACGCTTATGAACAGCATGGGGCACCTGGATTGACAGATAAATATAACCTTATTAAAGACACAGAGTTAAGACAACTGGTTTACGTGGGAATACTCGAGATTAGCCTGTAAGGAAATAAAGATTTCTGCTTTGCTCACTTAACTATGTTTCTGTAGAGGAGCTGGGGATTGAACTGAAAAAACATTCCAGAGACCAAGGTTCCCCATAAAGGAGTATATCAGATATATATATATATATATATATATATATATATATATATATATATATATATATATATATATATATTATTCCCCGAGTCTCATTGATTTCTGTCTGAGCGCAGGTAAAAACTGAGGGTACAGTCAGTGTTAATGTATTGAAAATGCCAGAAGCATTTGTGAGGGACAAGGAGTAGGGTTAATAGAAAAGGGGTCAGTTCTTTAATAAAAACATTACATTATCTAATTAATTCATTTTTGTTTGTGTTTCTTTCGGGAAATTGTCTACGACGAAGCTGATGTTTAACTATAGTGCCATCTACTGGTAAAATAACAGTAATTCACACACATTGAATGGAAGAGCTTGGGTTTACAGTATTTCTCCCATCAGCAATAGAATTTCAGCATTGTTGAAGTTTTGCAGTATTAATTTTCGTGTTTCATCTTACTAGCAACAGGATTTATGTTTGCTTGTCTATTCCTAATGTTGTTTTTCAATTCGTGATGAAAATGGTTAGCACAGTTGTTATACATTAAGACATAAAAACAACCGAAATAATTATTTTTCAAAAATACTGTTATTAAATTGCAGATTGCTCTGGATACAACTCTGTTTGATAACCAACAAAAACATCATATTGATCCAGGCTTATTGTTTATTGCTCCCAGATTCAAAGAAACGTGTCACTTTGCCTCAACCATAACTCGTTAGTCTATTACCACCTGCAGCCTGCACAGTCTCAAAAAATTCCTTAAGTGGAGCCTGGCAAAAGTTAGTGTTCTGTGTGTACTATGTAATCCAATCTACCACACCAAGAATATACTTAAGAGCTTTTGTTACCTTGTAAAAAAAAAAAGTACAACTTTACAGATGGTTTTCCAATCTCCTGTTTGCAGATATCGATGAGTGTGCTGTGGGCAGTCATAACTGCAGTGTTGGTCTAGAGTGTCAGAACACTGTGGGCTCCTTCTACTGTAATCCAAAACAGGGTTGCCTCACTGGATTTGTACAAGACCTGAGTGGAAACTGCATTGGTAAGACTAAACAGTTTACAGGTTCTTCTCAACTGCTCATTTTAAAAGGCTTGTTCTGCTCTAGGTCATAAACTGTATGGTAGTGTGCCCCGGAGGCTGAACATCAACTATGGGAGCCAAGTTCACACCATATAACTGCAATCATTGCAGACAGTAGTGATATACGCAACTAAAAATCTATCTTCTTGTCAAAGTTTCAGTTGTGGCGTGTATACTTTTATTAAACAGCATGAACATTTAATTGCTTAGAATTTTTTATTTTTTTCCCCCAAAGTTAATGCCAATTTTTATTGTGTCTGTTTTGATATATTGAATGGAATTTGGTACTCGTGGTAGATTGTTGCTAAGTCAAGAACAGTTTCATGATATTCAACTTCATGAACAGGGCTGGCTTACAGTATCTTAAATTTAAGTTTGAATAGCAGCACAGAATCAAAACAAAGCTTCCACCTTCTTTCATCTCTCTCTCTCTCTCTTTCTCTCTCTCTCTCTCTCTCTCTCATGAAGCCCACGAGGGGAAACATGGAATGCACACGCTCCAGCACATAATACAGTACATTCTAATCCCATACACACAGGAGAAAACTTACAAGCATAGAATATGTTATTCAACACCACACGAAAACTAACATAGCTGCAGCATATGAAGATTTTGTTCTTCTGAAACCTAACATTTGTTTTTTGGAAACCTTTATTATTTGCTTTTCTTTTTTTGGATGATAAATCAAATTATTTTAGCACTGGCAACAAAAATTGAAGAGCAGCAACATGTCTCAATGTAGATGCACAAAAAGAAAACTTGGCAGTTCTAGAACACACATGAGCAGTGATACATTGGATAGGCCAGTGCCCTGGCACATAGTAAGGAGAAGCTGGTCCCAGTATTCTAAATGCTCTGTGTTTACAGCAAGTCTTGTGGTAGAAGGACCAGCAGCCAAACACAGTGCTGATATTGAGTAATTACAATTACTTGGGTGTTTATAATCCCATTTAAATCTAGTACTTTGGGTAATTTTTCCAGCTGTTTTTCTTTGCTAACCTTGTGCGTGCTGTGCAGTCTAAGCACACCAAGTTCTTATTACTGGGCCCTGCAGGAAAGCAGTTTCTGAAAGAAGTCCCTGTATCTCTGTGGCCAATTCAATTAAACGTAATCATAGTTATACAGAGTTCACTGGAACAAACCATGCTTAGTTCCTTAACAAAAAACACATTTGTAAAAAAAAAAAAAGGCAGAGTTTAAGTTCTGTAAATGTTTTTTTACTCAAAAACACTGATGCGCATCATATCACAACCCCTGCATTGAGAGATACACACAGAAACAGAACCACGGCTGTCTAGCCGGGTAGTGTTTTACACACAGTGCAATTTCATGAGAGTAAATGACAAAAATAGAACCCTTAGGCTTGGTCCAAAACAATACAGGTGTGTTAGAAAATGCAAACGCAAAGGTGAGTCAGGGTACGTTAAGGTTTTAAGACTCAGCTGGGGGTTGGTGTGGGATCATTGTCTTGTACAAGCTGCCTCAACTTTCAACATTCTTCTTGTGTTGGAATAGACGTCAATGAATGCACCAGCCTAATAGAGCCCTGCTCTACTGGATTCAATTGCATCAACACGGTTGGTTCTTATACCTGTCAGAGGAAGATCGTCATGTGTAGCAGAGGGTATCATGCCAGCCCCGATGGAACCAGGTGCATTGGTAAGTATTCAACATCTCTAAGAATAGTAGATATATGTTTTTTAAGAACTACATTCAAGACAAATATCTAGCTAACAAGCATAATTTAAGAACTGTACCCTCTCATCATTTTCTGTATCAAATCGCCCTGGTGTGTATCTATATGTCTATCATGGATAGAGTTTTCAATAACCAGGTTTGGGGTATTTGAGTAACGTTATTTGATTTTAGATTATTTGAAACATGAACACCTCTGGGGTGTGTACAGTACGTGGAAACGTGTTTTAAGAGATTTATTATGTCTGTTTTTTTCTACAGATGTTGATGAATGCCAAGCTGGAGTGCACCGTTGTGGAGAGGGGCAGATTTGCCACAACTTGCCGGGCAGTTACCGCTGCGACTGCAAGGCGGGCTACCAGTACGACATGTTCAGCAGGACGTGTGTTGGTAAGCAGCGACATTTTTGAGTAGAAAATTGTCATTTTGTAATTATCGGCTAGGGCGGGAGGGGGATATGCCAGGGTCAAAGGCACTCTGTTTACCTGTCTTACTTCCTTATTGCCGACAGATGTAAATGAATGCTGGCGCTACCCAGGACGGCTATGTGCTCAAACCTGTGAGAACAATCCCGGGTCCTATCGGTGCTCGTGCACTTCAGGCTTTGCATTAGCATTCGATGGCAAGAACTGTGAAGGTACCTCTGTGTTCCATAGAACATGACTATCAAACCATTAAGACCTGCTATAAAAGCATTACAGAAGCCCATGTATGTTTACTTATCTCATGATGGACAGTGATGCAGCAGTGGATTTATCCAATTCAGATAACCTGCTGCACATCTCATCATAACAAAAACACTCACAGGCAATTTAAACCACATTATGGGCACTTTTGCAGTAAATATTCTATGGAGGAAGATTAAATTGTTCAGTAGAATGCCTGTAGATACAAGTGCTATTAGTTTGCTGGGGTACTGGGTTTTATCTAATCATGAGGCAGAGAATTAAATGCATTCCTACTGGATGTGCTGACCAATAAACCAGTCCTTCAGCAGCAACACAGAAAAGGGGACTTATTGCCAAGGACCAGCACTACCTAAAACTGATCACAGTAAAGTGCTGCATTTGTGTGACTTGTGTTTTTTGTTGCATTTATCTTTTACACAGAAGATGTGATACGTTGTCAGTGTGTTGCTTTTAATTGAGTACAGAATCGAGATACTGGCAGGTTCTCTACACGTGCAAATCTATACAGCTAATTACCATTTTATCTGAAATAATGCCTCTGTGGTTGTCACTTACTGACAATTGTTGTCTGCCTGCAGACATCTCGCGAATGACGTGTTCCTGTCTGTCATATTATGCATTCAAGAATGATTAATATACTCAAATGCAAAACTTCTTAAAGTAGCATGACTGTACGCAATAGAAATGTGTCTGTTTGTTCTAATTTAGATGTAAATGAATGTGACAACAACCCTTGCAGTCAGGAGTGTGCCAATATCTATGGCTCCTACCAGTGCTATTGCAGACAAGGCTTCTATCTTAAAGAGGACGGACATTCTTGTGACGGTAATGCACATCTCTAAAGTTAATCTACATGCAGTTATTCATATACATCTAATGCGCTCAAATGACAGGCTGATTGTGTTGTTTCTTATTTTTTGTTGATCAGATTAGTATTACTCATTCACTACAGCAATTTGGAGTCTGGGAAAAAGCAAACAAGGCCCTTTTAAACAGTGTCATGTACAGAGTGATTAGAAAGTAAGTAGGTTTGTGAGAAACGGTGTGTTGATCTGGTAAACGTGCTTTCTGATCACCCTGATACTGTCACACAGATCTAGCAATACAGCACATAGTGTTACTGTATGTGGTTTTAAATGTTCATATGCATTACTATGTTTTCTTAACTAAGCACCTGTTAAGCCCATTCTTAACGAGTTACAGTAACTTAACGAAGTTACTGCATATCACTTACTGATCAATAGTTGGGCACAATGTTTCCATGTGTGCAGTATTGAATCAATAGAACCATCCCTTGTCATAAGGAATTGATTTTCCTTGTCACTGGTGAGAAGACTCGAAAGGTAACCCCTGCCATTGATGGTTCCCTGGGGGTGGGTAAGAGGCATATTTCCTGTTGCAAAGTTTTCAGTGGCTTTGCACTTGATGAAGGCCAAGGATTCCCTTGCAGCAGCATAATCCGTGTTAAACCAATATGAACACTTTTTGTTTCTTTTTGGTCTTTAGTGGTCACAATCTTTGGAGTCTATTAATGCCCACATTAAAACGAAGAGCTTTGGTGTATCTTGAAGAGCAATTGATTCATCCCATTGTCAAACTATATATGTTATAGCTAAAATGCTATAAAATGCCTTACATTGGTTCCCTCTATAGGGGTTATATGATATACAGTATATCTGGTGTATATAACTCTGCACATTTTAGGTGATGAAGAATAAATGCATCAATTGTCTCCTGTGGCCTAATGCAAATGCAGAATGAATTGACGTGTAATTTTTTTGGCTGCAGATATTGATGAGTGCTCTCAGAGCATTGGCAATCTGTGCGCTTTCCAGTGTGTGAATGTGCCAGGCAGCTACCAGTGTGCATGCCCTGAGCACGGATATACCATGTCACCCAATGGAAGAACCTGTCGAGGTAAGAGAAGACAGCTGGTTACCTTAAAGTTGTCTAACAGTCGATAGGAAGGCTGTACTCACCTGCACATCCATAGCGCCCTTTTGACAGCAGCCTGTTAAAATCAGAACAGGAACTAGATGGTCTGATGTCAAGTAAAAAATGAACTGTAACAAGCACAGGGCACCAGAACACACCTGCACACTACAGCAATAAAAGTTGCCGCATTTTCCCCAAATCCTAGTTTTTGGAGTTGGCAAAAGACCAGTAGCTACACTTATTAGCCAATATGGATACATTAAAAAAGTAAGGAACTAGTACAGTTGTCACAAGAAACTGGAACATGTGCCCAGAAGTGCTATAACTGCTTACGGTGCGATTCTCTGATGCAGCATTCTGAATTTATTGACAGCACTTCTGACAGTTACAGTGCTGTGCCAGGGTTTTTATCTGGCTCCTGTTTTATAGTTTAAGTATACCTAATTAACCTATTGGGAAACCACATTGGAAAGAGAGAGAAATAGATTGAGCAAGAGAGAGGGAAAGAGAGGGAAAGAGAGAACTAAAGAACTTCCTTTAGATCCCAGAAGGTTAATTTGAATTTCTGTTGAGCTCTGCGAGCTGTACAGAGCAGTGCATCTCGACCCCAAGATAAAATGCGTGATTACAAACACTGCAGTTCGGAGTTGCTGCGAGAGAACGACTATTGACTTCTGGCAATAGAAAGCATGAAGTAGCTTTTTTCATTTTGGTTAACATGCGTTAGATTAGACTGTAGCTTTACATAATAATATAAACTAGGCATATTGAAACTGTTGGAAATGCTTTACTTTCTCACACAGTCTAAAGTTGTTTCCTTGTTTTTTTGTGGTTGTTGCAGATATTGATGAGTGTGCTGTTGGAGCTCATAATTGCTCAACAGCTGAGACGTGTTATAATATCAAGGGTGGGTTCAGGTGTTTGTCATTCAGCTGCCCACAGAACTACAAAAGAGTGTCTGACACGTAAGTATGGAAAATAATGGGATCTGTAATATAGGGTTTATTTATTTAAGAGGGACAATGTACACTTTTTAACATTCATGACAAGTCACAAGATGTATTGTACCCAGAGTTAGCTATAAGCTAATTTACATAGGGAGTAGGTACATGCTTACTTCTCATTATGCTGTTGCCTTTAGAGATGTTTTTTAAACTATAGTAACTATAGTCAGATAAAACTCATAAGTTAGTGTTTGACCAGTGTTTTTTGAATAGGGAGCAATAGCCATAGGATAGGGGATTTTAATGTAAATCTTAACTAAGAGGCCACCAATACCCCAGTTTATGTGGAAGGTTAAGGCCAGGTTTGTACTCCTTGGTTCATTTACTGGGTGTCTTGGTTTGTATCCTGCAGGCGCTGTGAACGCGTCAGCTGCTTAAACTACGTGGAGTGCCAGAGCAGCCCCTTGAGAATCACCTACTATCAGCTGAGCTTCCAAACCAACATTGTGGTCCCGGCCCAGATATTCCGCATTGGGCCCTTGCCTGCCTACTCTGGAGACAACATCATTATCAGCATCACGAGCGGGAATGCAGAGAACTTCTTCAGCACCCGGAAGCTGAACCCTTACACGGGCGCCGTGTACCTGCAGCGGCAAGTCCGGCAACCGAAAGACTTCTTGATAGATGTTGAAATGAAACTCTGGCGCCAAGGAGCTTTCACCACCTTCCTCGCTAAGATTTACGTGTTCATAACAGATCATGCTCCCTAAGCTGTTTCTGACAGGCATATTTCATATGGTGCTCAGCTATGAAGCTGTTAAGTTTAAGATTTTAGACAATTGCTACTGTGGAAGTTTACTGTATGCTATTCCTTTTTATAAATAATATCTAATATATCAAGGACCTTAATGTTAAAGCCATGTTGAATTTCTATAACTTAGTAGACGCCTGGTTGGTGCTGATGACATACTGTGCAGTCGAAAAGCAAATAGTGTGGGACCTGATTGTTGATGTAATAGCTCCATTGCCATTTTTGCTTATGTCCCTAAAAAAAAAAACTTTTCCAAAGACAGAAACAATAGTCTTGTTATTCAATGGCTCACATCACATGTCTTTCACATCTCTTTTTTAATAACTCAGCTGCCCTATTTGCAGTATGTGGTAACGTTGACCATCAGTATTAGGTTCACACAATGGATATGGTAACATATAGTAACACAATGGATGTATAATATTTCTTAAAGCTGTAAACCAAGGATTGAAAAAAATAAAGTCATTCTTAATCATTTCAGGCAATCTTTACAGATTGGGCATGCACATGGCAGAACTAATGTGACAGAAAATGAAAACACAGCATGAAACTAAAGGACGTCTTTCTGATACAACACAGAGGAGAGAGGGGTTTGCTGTGTTATAGGAAATTGTACGCTATCATCTAGTTCGCATGAATTTGTTTCCCTTCCAGATCTAGAAAATAGCAAAGGAAGTGATTTGACACTGACTGTCTCAGCTTGATAACTGCCATGTGATCTTATTCAGCTGTGTAAAAGAAAAGGTAAATTGGATCATATAATGTATATAACCGTTTGCAATAAGTACTCATATGAATTTTTGAAATAGAAAACTCTCTTCTTAGGGACTAATGCATTTTATTTGAAGATTTAGCAGTAATGTGCAAAGTTTTTAGCAACTTTTAAAATGTACCTTTTTTTTAAATTATGTTTTTAAAGCTTGTCTAATAATTCCAAATGTTGTTGTTTTTATTACAGCCCATTAGTTGTCCCAACATATCAAACTCCAGTTGCTGTAAAACAATATAAAATACTTAAATACTTAATGTTGGTTGAAATGAAAATGTATTTATAGGTGAAGTGCATCCTCAATTTAATAAGCAATGCCATTCTGCATGTTGTCAATTTTATAAAGCATGCATAGTTCTATTAACGATAGACTCTTTTTCTTCTTACATTTAAATACACCTTCTTCAGCCTTGGGGTGGGGCGGGGCTCTTACTGTATTTTCTGCACAATCAGTTGGAAAGTAAATGCATTTTAATATGACGTCAAAACTTTTGATATGTATTCTCTTTTAAAATAAAGTAAGAAAAAATATAATGAAGACTTCTCTTTATTTCCACTTCTGTTTTATTAGTTTTTTTTTAGTTTTTTTTTTTATTAAATGCAGTGGTGTATGCATAATCGAAATGCAGTGAGGGATGGTAGGGTGAAACATACGCAGCTATTTGGTGTCTAGAAGTACTTATCCATCCTTTTGATTCAAATGTATTTACTTGCTAGGTGGGAAAATGACAAATTGCGCTTGACAAATGACAAATTGCATTTATCTGAGTTGAGAGAGGAACTTTGAGAATACATCCATCATGAGTCACAGAGTTCAGATAAACATTACCGTAACTGAATTTCTCAGCAAAGTCATGAGATACGTTTTTTTAAGTGTGTCTTCATTCATGGAAGGAACAGCAAGAGAAAGAAATGAAAAAGTAAAACTGCAACAGTTGCTGGCCATGTGGAAGAGGGTGATGTGGTTGTCATTGTACATGCACAATATGGCCACTACAGTTTGCTTCTACAATGGCCAGCCTTATTTGGGTGGTAGTACCCACAGATAAAAACCGAAAATCCACAGGCAAATCCACACGGATCCTTTAACACAGGTTGGGAGGTTCTTTGCTTGCTCTGTAAGTGATGCAATGACAGTGCCCCCTCCATGATGCAAGCTCCCTATACCGTCCTCTTTTCCACGGTCTACTATTTACCATCATGCTGCATTGCTCTACGGAAGTGCTTTAAGTCCATAATCATTATGATCTGGTCAGTCCTCATCTTGACAGTACATTGCATTACCTTGTTTTTTATAAACTGTGCACCGTTGTATGGAGAAAAATGGTTTTACAGATATCCAATCCCCCAATTCTGTCAACATCCAAGGTCAACCGCTCTGCAATATCCGCATCATCAGCTCTGTCCACAGCTTGCATGTGAGGACACCTTGTGTAGATATGCCAGACTTTAAAGCTGGGCCAAATATTGATCCCTTCCGCTGCTGTATGCCTGTTGTGTTACAATATCAAGAAGAAAACCACAAACTGTGCAGCTATGCTCTCTTTGTAAGCAGTGTGGAAGTGATCCCAGACAAGCTCTTAGTTAAGTGATAATAGCCGCCTTTACCAGAGATTACGGTCCATATTTAATGAGCTCATTTGTCAAACTGGGTTGTTGCTGTAATGATATGTCAAAGAAGATAAAGATTTGACTGGGGTTTTTTTGGTGCATTTTAGGTGCTGCATTCTTCCACTGGAAGTAATTCTTCCACAAAGTTATTCTTTTTTAACCAAAATCTGTCCTTGTTATGTGTAAGGCTATTGCTTTCAGCTTTTGCTGATAAGGTCTTAGGGGGGCACCAGGGATAACAATCAGTCACTCAAAACCTTTATTTGTCCAGAATCAATTGAGAACAGACTCATTTACAATGACGACCAGGCAAGAGGCCCACACCACCACAGATAAAAACACAAAACACAATAAATGAGGAGTAACAAATACATGATCAATCATAAAACATCAGAAATGAATCGTTCTAATTTGAACTTTTGTTGAAACTTATTCGACCAAAATCTATGGATATCCTGGGAACAACCAGTTTAATAAAATGACTTTGCAAGATTTTTTTTTTTTTTCCGGATTAATATATAATTATTTGTAAACTCTGAGTGATCGAACCTGAATATTTATTTTCTATCCTGCTTGACATCTTATGCTTTTTATTCTTTATTTTTTTCAATTTCACTAAAAAAAAAAAAAATTACAGGCATGAGCCTGTATGCAAACTGTGAGAAAAGAAAGAAAAAAGTTTATGTAAGTTTGTATATAAATGCGCAGAGAGCTGTCAATAATTGAAACCGTTCACATAACTGACACACATTTAAACAAAAGCATGCATAATTGAGACGCAAACATATACAGTCATTTACCATTTATGAATTCCAGTGAATATGTAAATGATGTGTCCTATTCTGCTAGCATTTTGAGGTTTTCTTCAATATTAATGTTGCTGCTCTAATTAGCAATGCCAGTCATGAAAACTGGGCTTAATTGTAATAAGACACCAAAGACAAAGCTTATATTTTAGTTTAGTCTAAATAGAAAATGCTGTACTGAGGAAAGGGGAAATTTAATAAGAGCAACATCTAATTACAGAAACATGAAGGCTATTTTTGGCTCTAGGGACTGTATATGAAGTCACATATGTGATAATATCCTGTTTTCATTTATATGGTGTAACTGAAAGTAATGGTATATTGACTCTTTGCTGATGCAGTGCGATTTAAATTATTTCCCCATGCATTAAAATGAATTGAAGTATATCGCTGAAGATAGAAAGAAATTTGGTCTGGATTTCACAGAGGGAAACCCATCTGGTGATTAGAAAACAGAATACCATTACAAACAAGTCAAAGTCCCCAGTCAGTAACATTTCTCAATTTAAATGTATAAATAGGCAGAGACAATAACTATCCATTATTCATACTAAAAAAAAGTCTTGAATGGACACTGGTGTTGATACGCTCGGCTTGAATTCAATTGGTTGTGAAGGACCTGCAAAATCAGGTTTAAATAGATGAAATAGGACTTGTTGTGTACTAAACTCAGGGATCAACAATCTAACAGTCAACGTGAATCTCTTCATGGTCATTCTATCTGCAAAAACATGTAAAATGCCAGAAAAGGGTCCTATTTTAATTAATTAAACAGCAGCAATATTTAGACATGCCTCTGTTTAGATCAACTGAATTGAAAATGGAGATTCCTGGTCTAAAATTCATTATGGTGCAGGTCAAAACTATTTTTTTGGAAAACAAATGCACCACAGGCTATCATGGGAATTCAAATCACATATCAGTGCTTGTTTTGGTAACTGCAGTCAAACACTGTGCTGTATGCTGCAGTCTATTAAAGGTGTTTATATTCTTATTACGCATTTCCATTGACCCCTCAAACAGGCTTGTTTGTTCGGGTGCTTGAGGTCAGTATGGAAATCAGTATAGAACTGTTACCTCCAGCAATGCTTATCAAACAGAATAAGAACTGATAAAAATCTACCATATTAACATGATAACAACATCAAAGTGAAAAACAATGTGTATCCCACAGCATGCCAAACGCAGCACACAAAGAGACAAAATCTGTATTCCTAAACCACCAAATCTGAAATTAATTCAAAATAGACCTCGTGTCAGGCCTGTTTGGTGAAAAGGAATGTCTCATAAGAACATAAGAACATAAAAAAGTTTACAAACGAGAGGAGGCCATTCGGCCCATCTTGCTCGTTTGGTTGTTAGTAGCTTATTGATCCCAAAATCTCATCAAGCAGCTTCTTGAAGGATCCCAGTGTGTCAGCTTCAATAACATTACTGGGGAGTTGATTCCAGACCCTCACAATTCTCTGTGTAAAAAAGTGCCTCCTATTTTCTGTTCTGAATGCCCCTTTGTCTAATCTCCATTTGTGACCCCTGGTCCTTGTTTCTTTTCAGGCTGAAAAAGTCCCTTGGGTCGACACTGTCAATACCTTTTAGAATTTTGAATGCTTGAATTAGGTCGCCACGTAGTCTTCTTTGTTCAAGACTGAACAGATTCAATTCTTTTAGCCTGTCTGCATATGACATGCCTTTTAAGCCCAGAATAATTATGGTCGCTCTTCTTTGCACTCTTTCTAGAGCAGCAATATCTTTTTTATAGCGAGGTGACCAGAACTGCACACAATATTCAAGATGAGGTCTTACTAGTGCATTGTACAGTTTTAACATTACTTCCCTTGATTTAAATTCAACACTTTTCACAATGTATCCGAGCATCTTGTTAGCCTTTTTTATAGCTTCCCCACATTGTCTAGATGAAGACATTTCTGAGTCAACAAAAACTCCTACGTCTTTTTCATAGATTCCTTCTCCAATTTCAGTATCTCCCATATGATATTTATAATGTACATTTTTATTTCCTGCGTGTAGTACCTTACACTTTTCTCTATTAAATGTCATTTGCCATGTGTCTGCCCAGTTCTGAATCTTGTCTAGATCATTTTGAATGACCTTTCGTGCTTAGGAAGTCTGTTTCATTTTCATCAATCCGTGTGCAAAACAAACAAACAAACAAAAAGCATTGGCAATTAGAGTCTTTTATTACTCCCTTTTTAAAATATAATGCAAGGCAATATAAATATAATCTAAGTATTCATTAGACATTAAACTGATGCTGCTCCATATTTAAACTTCTGTAAAGAAATACTAGGATTAAAAATGCTGTTTAGATAGCCATGTACAACACACTTATGTAAGATATTGACACCCACAGCAAACGTACGGTATGCAATATAATTAGAATGTGTGTGTTTGAGATAAATGTCAAAACACACAGGTATATGGACATGTCCTCCCTGCAGTAGCTGAAGGTAAGTGACCTTATTCATTAACATGAGACAGCCGTTATGTCTGATTGTAAATAATGAAGACCCAGGAGACTAAAGGAGTAGAGCTGTGTAGAAGCCCAGATTTGAATCCAGTTTAGATGGGTTGAGTTAATTCAGGAGTGTCCAAAACTGGTTCTTCAACTCCTGGTCTTCATTCCAACCCTGTTCTAAATTGTTTAATTGAACAAATTAAACCTCCATCCAGACCCTGAAGTAATTCGTTATATAATTGTATCTGTTAAACCTGGAGTGGAATGGCCCTCCAGGACTGTGAGTGGACTCCCCTGGTGGTATCACCCCAGTACTCAGTAGACAGCCGTCTCAAAACCATGACACAAAACTATGAAAAAATTCTGCTCAGTCTGGCTGAGCAAGAAATCTCAGGATTCTCAGAATCCAACCAGCCTTAATAAAAAGATAAACATTGCCACCTGCTGGTCAAACTGTGCAGTGTAGTCAGTTACTCCATTCAGTCTCCAGTGCTCAGCCTAATGACGTGGAAGCCACACAATGAGCTAACATGGATCGGCTTCCTCTTTAGCAAGGAAACCATGGCCAATGATTAATGAGATGATGGTTCCCCCACATATAATAGCTGGCATGGAACCAGCAACAGCTAAACAGCCCTGAACTTGTTAGAATATAAACACCACAGGAGGTAATATATTACACAGTTCTTTACACATAATGTATGATATTCCTAGTAAAGCTTCATGAGTTAATATATGTACTGTATTCATGCTAATAAACAACAACGGAGTTGTACAGTGGATAATTACTGTATGGGATAAATATCCAGAAAAATGTTTACTAAGTTAAAAATATTATTGTCGAGGAGTTTTCTGGTGTTAAAACAAACAAACAAGCAAACAAATAAACAAAAAGTGATGGCCTTGGAATGCGCAAAAAAAACATAATGTTTCATTATACCGCTCTGCAAATCTTATTCCAGTTATTATTCCTTCCAAAAGGTCAACACCTTGTTGTTTTTAGAATAAGATTCATAACTATGACCTTTAATGCTAAACACTGAAGAGCGTGCTCACTGCGGAACACACAGGGACTTCTCTTACACCTCTAACAAGCTCATCGTGTCATCAGCCTGTTACACCCTGAAGGTGAGGAGACTTCCCTGACCACTGTAAACATAGGAAAGGGTGTGAATGGTACTTTGACAACAATGTTAATGTATATTGTAGATCACAAGAGAACTCTGAGCCAAATAACTGCAGCTCAATTTGAATTATATCACTGGAGGCCACATTAGCAGAAACACTGTTGTACTAAATAGAAAGGATTGGTTAGCTGTTCAGCTCAAAGGATTTTGCTGTACTGTAGATTTGTATTACAGGAAAAACAGTTGCTGCAGTGTACTGTACATGGCAGAGATATATATTTATGACTTCAGAAATTAACCTATATTTGCCAAATAAAAATCAAATTGGCTAAATGTCCAACACAAGTATGTAAAACAGTGGAGTCTGGGTGCAAACTATCGACCACACACACACTGAATACTTATAGCTAAATCTAGAACAGTACATCAATAGTACAGCACAGGTTTCCATAAAAAACAGCATAAATTATGAGCCCTGGATATTTACACCTGCCATCCTTCAAATGGTCCAGGGTGAAGTTTTACTATATGCATTGAATTATAATACAGTATAACATTAAACTATGAGATATTGAATTTATGAATTACACATTGCATTAGCATGCAATGCAGTTATCTGTTCCCATCAGTGCTGGGACTGTGTGCATCCCAGTGATCTAGAACAGAATGATTTATTTTGCTGAGTCAGTGACGATAGTAAATAGGAACATATGAAACAACTTTCTGCTGTATAGTAGTCAGACTAGGTTGAAGACTGTTACTACACTTCCAGTCTCTCTCATTTCACAGACTAATATAGTCATATCATTACGGTAGACCAATCAGAAGTTGTCTTTGGGGTTGCTTGACATTGCCCACAAATGGTTTTTGCAATCGCAGCCTAGAAAACACATGCTCCTCTTGGAGGGGTAATCACTGTGTACAGATCTTTCAAACTGAGATGGAAAATGGCTTTACAATTTCCTGGCCACTAGCTGATATTCTGCACAGTCAATTCATTATATTTGCTTAACATTAAGGTAAAACTATACAAAGGTAAATTTTACTTCAGACCTCTGAGCGCTCTGATCTTATGGATGATTTGTTTTCTAATAGTGTCTTTATCTTAAGATACACAGTCAAGACATTCACTTGTTTTTTGGAATTCAGTGTATTTTCACATGCCCATTGAAAAAGAAGTCCTAGATCCAGTTAGTGCTACAAAGTCCTGCTGGTTCTGTCTATCTATCTATCTATCTATCTATCTATCTGTCTATATATATAGTATATTACATTTGCTATGCTCGCAGTGTGATCTGTTACAGGGGGAACTCCCTTGGGAGGGAGACAGCTGTCTGGTCCTGAGGAATATTTGAACAAGTATAGATTGGGAGAGGAAAAGGGAAGAGTTTCCAGGTCAGCTTATCCTTGCACTCGTGGGACTTTGTGGGAGGTGTGGAGAGGGTTTGAGCAGCTTGGAAAGATATTCTGACAAATTCTATACTTTCCATTAGGGGACCTTCAAAACCTTTTTTTTCATGGTACAATAAAGCTTGGTTTTGGATGAAACCATGGATTTGTAAAGGGGTTTCAATTTAACACGCTGTGTTGTGTAGTGTATGGCTGTTAGAGGTATCTCTGAAGGTGATAGACAATGGAATATGAGCTTATTTTTGTACACTCATTAGAAAATAAATGCTGGGAAACAACAAAGTAATCAGCTCTGCTCTAATATTATATGGATAAATATTAATTTATACAGTTATGAAATGGTATGTTTTACTTCAACTGTCTGTCACTATCGTTATCTGCACTTATTGGTTTTTAGTTGACCCGTAGGTAACCATTCACACATCACCATATGCTTCCTGTGTTTGTTGTGTAATTAAGCTGCACTTTTGTGAACTATTAACAGAGGGATGGTTTGAGAAAGAGGTGTGGGTTGATCGGACTAGTGTGAAGTTTGTTACCTTTTATAGATTCTTTGTCATCAGTGTAGCAACAGACTATGATTGATAACAATCTGTTAAACAGGTTCCTATAATGAAACTCCGAGCACTTATTCACTGAATTCTGTCATTACTGTTTACATCTTATTGATGCTGATATGATTTGTATATAAAGTATTGCAACACAAAAGTGACCATGTTTTAACATAAAAACTGCATAGTTTAGAAAATATAAACATATAAAAATAAAGTATAAATATTGTTCTGTGAAGTAAATGAACATCATTGCTAGGTTTACCAGACCCAGGATTAAGGTAATGAAGTCATTGGCTAGGATTTTACCAACCCAGGATTAGCTGGGACTCCATGTTACGGATCAAGACAACCTCATTTTAGATTGAGGTAGAGTGAAGAGTGAGTAGCATGACATGTATGGTAATCTAGGCAACAAGAGAGGCAAAATAGAATCTCATTTAGTTGAACACTTTTAAAGGTCTCCTTTATATATATATATATATATATATATATATATATATATATATATATATATATATATATATATATTGGCAAGATTTTTATATATATATCTATATGAAATAGTCCCATGGCAAGATTTCTGATACTGCTAAGAAGATTTCTGATTTATCTTGCTTTACTGCTAAGATGTTAATTCTTTGTTTATTAATTGGACCTTGAAATGGTAATTACAAAAAAAAAAAAAAAAAAAAAAAAAAAAACAGCTCCTGATGTTTTAGTGATAAAGAGCAGGCAGCATGGAAATTATCACAAGAGTAAGCTTATATACTTCCTGTAAGTGGGAACTGGAAACTACAAATTATCCGTAAGATAAGGATTCTAAGAACATTATTTATAGCTGTTTATAAGAATATTAAAGGTCAAATGCAATCTGCCAATTTGACGAGTGTTAAGAGTTTATAAGAAGTCTAACAATATTATAAACAGTACAGCTTAACAGAATGTAATAGTGCCATACATGTAAACTTGCTGATGGATGAACTAACATGGTTTTATAAATACGTGTGCCTGTATTATATGAACCCTTTAAATACTTTAATTACAGGATGTATAATCCCTCTGTCTTCATGGAATCAGATTGTATCTTAAGGCACCTACTTTCATTTCTATTTGTGTTGTTTGGTATGTCTATAAACCTACATGAATTCCAATGCTATAACAGTGACATTTTAGTTTAAAGATCTGTGGTATTAGGGATAGTGATGATTAACTAGGACTAGCAATTTATTACTTTTGAATTTTAATAAATTACCAGAGGAAATCTTAATTTCATGTTATGTAGTCATTCTGGTGTGTCTTATAAAGCCTTAGTATAAGATTACATTACTAAATGTATTATTTTATATAACACATTTATAGAAGCATACTAAAACTATTGACTGTATTATGCATTGATGGTCATTATTTTTAAGTTATGCCTGGCATCATGACTAGAGAAATCTACTTTTGAAATGGTAAATGTTGCCATTATTTTTAGTCAGGAATCTTTAACGTATGTAATGAATTGGCATCTCAACACATTGAATTGAATGGGAAGACAAAGGCTGGACGCAAACAGCAAAACACACGGTTCAAAGACTAACAACTTACCATTCAATGTAAGAACAAGCTCTGGAGTCGAGAGATAAATATTATTAACTTATCAGCTGCTAGGATTCATTACACTTGATTTAATGTTTGCTGATTTTAGCATCAGCCATGCATTCTTGTTTAGCTAGATAGATACAGAGGAGGATATGGTTATGCAATAAACAGAAGCAAATACTGCCCTTTTTTTCTATAAACACAAGGCATTTCATTTATTGTACATACAATAGTGGCTTTTAGCCAAGGTGTGATTTTAGGAACCATGGCTTGTTTAAAAAAGGTATTTTCTTGAATGTTGTATACAATATCTATTACGTTTCCTTTTCGCTAAGAGGGTTGATATCATGAAATGTGCACTCTCCCTCCAATTAACTTGGAGACAGTGATGAGGGGGCAGCCCTTTCCTTTTTGCAGTTTGGAGTCAAGCTCCAAACACTTCCGTGCATTGATGCAGAGCTCTCCTTGTGTTTAGTAAGGAGCCTTGATAGATGATCCTTTTCCCCCTCACTTGATTTTTCATCTAGGCTGTCTTACAGTATATTTGATTCTGTTCCAGCCACTAACTTGTAAAGCACAGATAGCGATGGGAAATGAATGAGAGACATTCTGGCTGTATGGCTGAAGAAGATTCTCTAAGGAGGTCATGAAATTGAAAGTACAGGGGGAGGGGTTATAGAACGCTCTACAGTTCAACTTTTTATGTCCCTGGCCTTTACCTGACAATTATCTCTCTGTTTTAAACACATTGAAAAGATTTAGAACAAACAGAATGAACCAGGAGCAATGGCCTTACATGAACCACTTCTTTGCCCATAATACAGATCACTGTCTGGACATAAATGAAGTTTTTTTTGTGTGTGTGTTCCCATGAAGAATAGTCATTAAAGGATTGTACCTATTATGTGTTGTCTTTGTACCTCAAAGAACACAAATCTCATTCCTTAAATATTTCCATCATTGCCAAGTGGCGATGCACAGTCAGTCTTTGATCATAAATGTAAATGCAGATTTACAAATAATGATCATTACCTTTGCTGGTTGAGCTATGCCAAGTCAAAAAGGCTGTCGTTTTAAAAATGCGCTTTTGACATGGTCTGAGATTTATTGTTTTAGCCTTATTAACTATGATAACTTCAAAAGTTGTCGGACTAGAAGTTGATTAACTAAATTAATCTCCCAGGTATTGCTTTGTCACAACAATGTGCAAAAGAACCCATTAATGCTGTTTTTTTTTTTTTTTAATACAATTACACTGGATGAAACATACACACTCAATGGCTGGCCATACAATGTCTTCCATTAATGTTAAAATCTAATATGTTCATTTGTGAAAGGAAGTCAGACTGGTAGTAATCACACAAACAGATAAAGAAATACCTTTTAAGTGCCTAAGCACATTTAATCAAAGACTCCCCCACCTATTCCAGGTTTTAAAAAAAAAACATATTTTTTGGTTAAATTTAACAGCAACTAACTTTGGGCTCCTGTGCAACCTTAACCTTCCACTCCTCCCTGTAACAAAGCCTGGTTGCAGCCTTTACTTGTGTACACCTGGTTTCCAGGTGGATTAGTTTAATGAACTAATTGGCAAACTGACTTTTTAATTAACTCAGGGAGCTTATCCAGCTGTGAAGTCAAGAAATCCTCAACACAAACAGACACAGAAACACAAGAGAATATAAAATATACATTATTTACAATGCCATGGTTAGAGCTGGCTTGAACATAGAGACATGGTTCCTCCACCCCGTCTCAGCAATATTTATATATCTTTTAAGGTTAATGTCAACAGGATGTTTAATAATGTGATTACAACAGTATGTGGTGTTAAACTGCCCCATGAATTGTCTTTGCATAAATGCTTCTTGCATTTGGTATTGTTCAGGGCGATACATTTATTTTAGTTGAAAAGCTACTGTATCTTTCAAAATATTTCAAAACAGCAGATGGCAGTAAAATGCCCATGAAAGAATTAAAAGAAGTTACCCAACATGAGCACAACATGAGCCTTTACAGTACATCAGTGCCTAACTAAAATCATTCACATTTTACATTCCTATAGTTTTCCTAGGTTGGTTAAAAATAGTTGTGTATGTTCGGAGAAAAGTCAGCAGTATATATATATAAAATATATATAAAAATTTAAGAAGGTTAAACAGTGGATTGAAGTACCACCATCCTTTAACTTTATATAATCCCACTGGTGTTTTTGTCACTAGGTGGAATTTATTGACCTCTTAATAAGAACACAAAAGACAAAACAAATAGAGTGGAGTGGGGTCCCTGGAAAATGCATTCCTTTTAGAGCGCTGGTATTGAGAGCAACACTCACGGCTCACTGGAACTGTTGTCCTATCTGATATGCCATCTTTGGAGTGTATTTTACTTTGTGGTGCTAAGCAACCATGTTTGTGATGTTAAGCAGTGTACAATTTGATGAAATATTAATGACATCACTGAAAGTAGCAGTCTAGACATTACAAAACTAAAACCACGTTAATTAATACAATGCCCATTCATTGACATACTGCTAATTTCAAGATGTAGCTTCCAGCTTAATTATTTTTTGTTCCAAAAGTAAGTTATTAAGCAAGTAAGCAAATATTTAAAGAAAAAATCCAGGTTAAATTAACTATTGAAACCAGCAGAACAAAATGTAATGTATCATATTTGACAGTTTATTTAATATTTTACAATATGAATAATTTATTTTTAAGATTTTTTGTTCTTGTTGTCATAGGGGAAACTAGCTGTTATTTCAGAGTGTTATCACCTGAGCTGCTGTTACAACAATGTAAAGGAATGATAAAAAAAAAATATTGCTTTTTTTAATGTTTATTCACAAGGCAAGTAATGTCTTGCTTTAAATAAAGGCCTCTTTGTAACAATCATAATTAGTGTGATTTTAAAGGAACTGCTACATTGTTTTTCCTGGAATGGATTTTGATGGAAAAAATGTTTGCATAATTTTTTTAACATACCTGTAATCACATTTTGAATTTTCACATTGTATAATAAGAGATACGGCACACTAGCACACTGTGGAAAATGTTTTGTGGCGCTACAGTACACATTTCAACAATACTATGAAAAGTGGTGAACATTTTTCAACATCAGAAATACATTCTCCAGTGTAGGCTCTTACGACCACTGTAAGCTATTTGCAGGTCCTCCATGTCATTGCAAAATATAACAAAGGGTTCCCAAAATAAATGAGAACATTCATATAAAACGGTATTAACCTACCGGTCAAAAGCAGAGAACTTATAGAAACCTCCCAGAAGTGGATTAGTTTTCATCAAGGAAAGTAGGTAAATTCAAAATGAAATGTGATGTTCTGGTCAGATAAGGTGCTTTTGTGCATGATTTGTAAAACAATTAATTTCATTGTATCTTTTTTTCCAAAGGCGAGAATAACAATTTCGTCCCTTGAGTGATATGTATTTTCATTAGGGCTGCTCTGATTAACAGATTAATTGGACCAATTAATCAACTAAAGAGTTGATCGCAGATTATTCTTTTTTTTAACAATTTAATTCAAGCAGAATTTTATATAAAATAAAATCAACCAATGGAAGATCCCTGCATTTTCTCCGCAGCAGTCCAATCATAAGTGAGCAAAGGCGGGACATAAACAGTTGAAGGTCTTGAGTGGGTTTAACCCTGACATGGCTGGTTCGCATGGGAGTAAAAAGACACAGGGAGCCTGAGTTTTAAATTTTACAGAAGGGCCCAATCTTCTGTAAGAAATCGGAGGAGCTCTGAGGAAATAATCTAGGATAAAAAATAAATAAATGGGCCGTTCGCAAGGGTCTAAATTTCACCTGTGGTGATGTTTAATCAGGCTTAACAGTGGTGATTGCTTGTGTACAGCACAAGCCATGGGGCTAGTCATTAGTTTCTTATAGTTTTATAAAACAATGGGCAGAAGTCAAGGTCCTGAGCTTCCATTTTAACTTTAACCTGTTCTTGTTCGTAGGGACAGGTTCACTTTCAGTAATGGCGTAACAAGCAGGTGGGAAACACTGGAATTTGCCCAAAAGGATAAAGGATCAGTGGTGCTGGTGTGCATGTCAGATTTAAATTCTTCTGGTGGTCCTTTTCCTGTTTATAATTTTGTGTATAGTGTAGTGAAGTGATTGGTATCTAACTGCTGGAGGGGTCGCGAGGAATTTCATTTTTACTGCAACCTGGGTGGGATGATTTATTGGACCAATTTTTTTTTTAGCTAGATACCACTTGAACAGCAGCAGCATTTGACATACAATGTACAACGAGGCTGTTGAATTCACATGCTTAGCATTCCTAAAATATCACAGCAGAACATGTAAAGGTTTAGATGACATTTTTATAAGCTGCACAGTTTCTCTTGTGTTGCTACATAACAATCTATTTTACCCTGCAAAGAAGGTGGCAATCCATCAAAGACAGTGTCATAAAAACACCACACCTTCCAGCATAGAAGAGCAGAGTTACTGAAAATCCATTGATCCATTTCTATAAGAACTTTGGGGATTGCAAAGAAGGTGGCAATCCATCAAAGACAGTGTCATAAAAACACCACACCTTCCAGCATAGAAGAGCAGAGTTACTGAAAATCCATTGATCCATTTCTATAAGAACTTTGGGGATTGCAGTAAGTCTCTGATTGAATCCTAAATCACTGCTAAGCTGCCCCAGAGGGATTGTTGATAGTGTGAGCAAAAGATCAGGAAGGACCATAGAAATGCAGTGTGTCCCTGCATGATCACTGGTTTGGTTCACTAGGCAATGATCCACTTTTAGTAGTAGCCATTTTTATTAGTAGTAGAGCCTTTAGCTGCAAGTTGTGGAAGCAGATCCACAATTGAGAGCAAAAGAAGAGCGACCAGAATTATTCCAGTTTTAAAAGGCATGTCATATGCAGACAGGCTAAAATAATTGAATCTATTCAGTCTTGAACAAAGAAGACTATGCAGTGATCTGATTCAAGCAAGTATTGACAATGCTGACCCAAGGGACTTTTTCAACATGAAAAAAAAAACAAGGACCAGGGGTCACAAGTGGAGATTAGATAAAATGGGCATTCAGAACAGAAAATAGGAGACATCTATAATGTTTAGTGCCCAATACTTTATAGTGTTAACTCCTGTAACTGTCCTCTGAATGGCAAGCGTTCCCCAATAAGCAAGGCCCTTTAAGCAATCCTTTATATGAATGGAACATTAATTGGATGGAAGTTCCAGCTGAAAGAAAATTTATGTATAAGGAATTAAAAGTATTTGTTGTTTTTGGCATTAATCTTATTCAACATGTCACATATTACAGCATTGTAAACTTGTTAACATGTTTTACAAAGCTTTTTTTAAAGTTGTTTTTAACGGCAGTGATCTGTGTTTTTCACATTTACAATGGTCTTGCAGAGTTAGGGAATGTTTTTAGTGTATGAGCAATTGATTCAAAACTTCCTCTGAGTCTATACAAAATTGAACCTTTATAGTATGCTGTTCTGTGGAATTGTATCCCCTGCGACAGTTTAGTTTCTCTGTAAATGAGGAACTGGCATTTCCAAAGAAACCTGACAAAAACTTGTTTTTGATTTTTACAGTGAGCCCCAGCTTCCAAGTCCCTACAGGTTCACAAATGATAAGATCTGAGGCTTCTCAATACTTTCACACTGTGTCTAGCCAACTGAAGTGATACCTGAACTAATCTGAAATTGTTAGTTCACAAGGTCAGCCTAAACTCCACAGCACCCGTTGTTTTTTGAAATACTGATGTGTGGCTGAATTTAATTAAAACTAAAATGTGCTGCTGTTGAATTTTAACAAAGGTTCTGTCATAGTAAGGTCACCATGGTCTGCTTGTGATCAAACAACAGATCTTAAACTTCCTGCTACTTTCTAGCTTCCTTATGTGTCAGGCTGTTTGAACTATGAATTCTACAGATGTATATTCAAACACATTGTTTAGAGATTTATCCCATGACTTTTTGTGGTGGAAGAAGAATAATTATTAAGATAATAGCTACAAATTATCTGTCATCGAATTGTTTTTATTTATGCCATATTTATTCTCAGGGCTTCATGATTGTTTTGATATATCCCACGACCAAGCTCTAATGTGGTTTAGTTAGATGTAAGACCAAATAGATATAAAAATGTATATACTATAATAGCAATGACATTGGGCCCTATTTTCCACTGTGTTGTAATGACAAGGCAAGGTCATGCCATTATGAGCTGCAGCTCGGTGAAGGCAGTATTGAACTCCATGTTAATTCATTTCAATTGTTTTTTTGGGTTTTTTTTTTTTGCACTCAGTTCTTTCAGAGATGTTTTGTGGTCCATGTGGAGGTGCTTTTGTTTTGCTATTTTAAAATTCTCCTGAAGATGAAGGCTCCTGGCAAAACCCATTGCCTCTCCAACTGATGCAACGACTGTTCATAAAATAGACTGTGTGCTCTGTTAGTGAAATCCATATAAACCATGTGACTTCAGAAGACAGTGGGGTAAACTGAATTGCCCTGATCTAATTACTACCATTGTTTAGATGATTAAAATAATCGTAAACAATTTTATAATATATATATATATATATATATATATATATATATATATATATATATATATATATATATATATATATATATATATGGGGATTGAAAAGACGCTATGGTTCTGCACAGGTAATTAACTGTACAACATGAAACACAAAAACTCTGTGTATCTAGTGGTATGTAATTCAATTATATTTTTAATGATATTTTAAGGGTTTGTTTTCCATAAATCATAAAGCACCAGAACCAAATAAAAACAATTATATTTTATTAATACATAAATGTATAAAAGTCATGGGCTCATTACAGCAAGTAGTACAACACAACAGAGCATATTTTCTTTAGAAAGGCTAACGTTATTTTACCTCTTGTACTGTATCAAATTACCATTTGGTTTTGAGTTGTAAATGGGTTATGTTCGGGTAAAAATATACATATCAACCCAAAATCATTGAAACAGTGAACTTGTTTTCCACACTTGAACCAAATATACTTTGCTCTTGAGTGAACATTAAAGTGACAGTTCATGTAGTTTCAAACGTTCTTGCCACTATGTAAACTATAAGAAATGTGCCCTCGGGGCACACAGTGCCTTGCATTCCACACCTTAAAGAAACTTTTCCAGGACCAGGTCTACTTAGAATAATCTCTATAAAATAAAGTATACTGCATTATCAGAAGGGCTGTATTTTTTCATGGTAAAAAGACTTATTTCACAGTCTAAAATTAGGTATTTCAAGATTTTTCCCAATTAAACATTATGTTGATTAAAGCATAAAAATTGTGTTGTCACATTTAAAAATGATCATTTTGTCTAGAGTTATTATACAACAAATGTTCCTAAATATTTAAATGCTTATATGAAAACCAGTAAATGTTTAATCATTGAATACATTTTATATTTTATGTTCACCTTTTAAAGATTCTATTTTCACTATCAGTGAATTATCAAGCATATATATATATATATATATATATATATATATATATATATATATATATATATATATATATATATATATATATATATATATATATATAAATGTAAAAATAATGAAACGTCCCCTTCTTGTGCAGAATGATGTTTAGCAGAAATATTTCCAATCTTTGGTGCAGCTGTTGTCTTTTTTGTTGAAGACATTTAGAAAAAAACGTGCAGCTCTATGCAGTGTGTTCAGTCATTTACTGGAAGCAAACTAAACCTTCTGCCAGGTTGTATTTAATTTACATGATAATAAACACTAAGAAATGGGAATTTCAGGAATGAGTACATTTAATAGAAATTGTGAAATCTGTGAGATAAAATACAGCCAGAATCATCAGTCACAAGGACACTTATGTAGTATAGTCCAATTGTTATTGCTAGTACATCAGCTGATATTCCTCATCATTGCTGCTTAAACTGAATCCAAAGAAATGTCGCTCTGTTCATTGTATGAATTTCCCTCAACTTTCCTCCATCAGAAAAAAACCTCCAACAAAATCAATTATTATAAATTTGAAAATGGAAAAGGTAATCCTCATTTAAAATTTGAATCCATATACATTGAAGACTAGATTTAAATACTTTGTCACACTCAACATGGAAAACACAGAAAAAGCCTTGAATTCTCACATGTATTTTTCAAACTAGTTTAAACCATGTGACCCCTCACACTCTTTGGATTTCTTGGATTTTTAATGTAAACATTTTTTACAGAATAATGAAAAACAACAGAGCAAATAAAATACAGTAGAATATGTGATCTATGGTGTGATGTGAAGTGGTTAATGATTTGTTTTTACATGGATTCTCAATACTACACACCAAGTGTAAAGTACTTTGGCAAAACAAAGCTTAGCACTTTTCTTTGGTCTTAAAGGAGCTCTACACTGGTGTTCTGATAGGGAGCACATGTGTACCCTTATATACCTGTACATTGTTACAGGCAACTTCCAAACATCAATTAAGACAAACAGTAATGCTACATTAGACAGTTTGTATAATTTCACATAATAGATTAAATCCTATTATTTCATCTTAGGTAATTAAGTTGAAAGGCAGAATATTAAACCTCCTGCCAACTAATACTTCAAGGTTCTTTGTTCCTTAGATTTTCAGTAATTTATCACTGTCTTTGGCTTTAGCAGAAAAGATTGATTTGGAACTAACCTGGTAACTGGATATAATTGAAATATATACTGTGACTTTTGTGTTTTACATGTGATGTTCACACTGGTACATAATCTTCAGCTTTGATCTACTTGAAGTCTACAATGTACAACCAGTCTGAGGTAAAAAGGGTATACAGTAGAAAATAAATCTCTCTTTTTATATATTATATCTTGAAAATAAACATTCATACTTTTATACATACAAAAACTCCTATCCTAATTGTCTGAATTTTCCATCTGATTTAAAATTTATAACTGAATGTTTTAAGATATGCATTTATTAATTCTTGGGTTGCAAAGCCCCAGAAGCTAAAACAAAAAATAACACCTTGATTGACCATTTCCAGTCAGTTATAACCATTACAATAGAAACATAATGGGGAAATGAGAATTTACAACCTAGTATTACTTAAAGATCCTGGTGTTAGTCAGTGCTTCAGCCAGCTAGTTAATATTAGGGCTGTGTGTGTGCTAGTAGTCTATAAACAGTGAGTGTAGACAAAATCCAAGATGATGATATAAAACAAGTCTCAGTTTATTCTTCCAGTATTCAAGAAAGCTAAAATTGCAGATAACAGTCACAATGCATAAATCATGGTCACACAAAAGAATACTTCCCATACAGTATGTTTATAAGTAATTAAACTTCAGTGAAAGAAAAGGGTAATGGGCATTCACATAATACATAATACATAATAACAGGCAACAAAGCACACAAAACAAAAATACAAGCAAGTGCAAAGAGACTGTATCTTTAAAGAAGCTACTTTCATGGACAAGACCTTTATATTTCTTTTTAATTCATGACTGATAAAACACACACATACACAAACACACTCTGTGAGGATTAGAATGTATACCATAGTTTCTTCTACTAGTTCTCCTGGGCATACGGTTAGGCATAGCAGACTCAGACCAAGATCTATCCCATGCCTGCCTAGAGCTGTTGCATTCACCTCTCTACTACCCATCCTTCCAACCTTTCTTCCCCAGAGGAATCAGATTCTTCAATCTGAATCATTTTAAAACATGGGGGGTTCTTACAACACCTAGGTTATAACAACACACCAGCTCAGAAAGGTAAACTGGCCACTGGGTCTTTTTCACTAATGGCAAAGTTTTCAATAAATCATGCAGCTTACAATTAAATAGCTCACACTGTCCATTTCCCTGGGGGTGGTAAGGAGTGGTCCAAGATATCGATTGGCAAAGGCCACCACCCTAATTTCCGTGTCCTGCTCCTGTGACAATACAACACCTTTGTCATTGATTAGGAGTTTACTGTTTACTGGAGCTGGAGTGGCCTCTTCTGTAACTTGTAGATCCTTAAGTTTAAGATTAAGATTAAAACTAGGTTCCCTAATGGTATATCTAATGAATAAAATATTCTAAGATACCAATTTGTAGAGGGGATTAAAAAGCCTGAATTACATAGAGAGCTTTGCAGTTATTAGAAGCAAGGCAGACATTACTTCAAGTTCATGAGGAAGCTTTTCTGAGAGAGATTGCCCCCTAGGGGCCTAGAGGGGTGTAACTCAGACTAATCCAATTAGGTTTCCTAGTTACATTGTGAAGCATGTTTCAATGAATCCCTAATAACTTTTAAACCATGAAAAACTGTGTATTTGCACACTTCACCAACTTTATATTTAAATTTGTGTTTAAGACTTTTCTTGAATGTCTGTCTATTATAAATGAGGGGAAAATAAAAATAAACAACTTGGGAGGTGACTTATAAAATAACAAACTAATTATTTTTTTGGGGTAACTGTATAATTATTGATTCTACTCCAAATAATGCTATTTCCTTGCAGGATAGAATAGGCAAATAACTAAAACTATAGATGCAAGATGGTACAGGTAGCTTCTTTTATTGCTGTCTACATACCACGCTGACTGCAGTCTAGTTATTACTTTAACAAAATTGACCTTGAGGCTACCTGATAATACCTTGTGTAGTCATTCCAAAAAATGCATCTTGTGTTGGATGTGTAGATGATTTGTTTGTGTTTATCCCTACAGCAATCCTTTTTTTATTGAACATCATTAAACAAATTAGCAATGTTTTGAAATAGCTTGAATGAACCAATATTTTATATGAATGTTTGATACCTTTGATACCTTGGTCTTCATACCTTTCCAAATGCTGGGTATATAACCTTAATTTTCAAAAAAGAAAGAAAAAAGACAAAGGAAAGTGATTTTTTTATTTTTAAGTTCTGGCAACTTATTTAATACAAACGTACATATGAAGGTATGTAGTGGAAAGCTGTCTTTTCACCCAAACTGTAATAGAGTTTATATACAGACATGATATTTTGTAGCAATGATTATCTGTCAGGAACAATAACTCTTTTTGAAGCATCAAATCATCTACCCATGTTAAAGTGCACTTACCATCATCATGTGTCAAACAATAGAAGGACATAAGGTTATGGGACCAACGATTGGTTCATTGTCTTTATAAAGGTCAGGCTCAGATATGCAGTCCTTTGGGGAATGGAGGGATTTTTGCAATAAAGCAATAAAAGTCATGTAAGGTGGTTTTGTTTAATACAAACTTTCAAGACTGCATAGCTCCTCACTGAGCTTGGATTGCTTGTGACAAACCCAACAGAACTACACTGAAACAGCCATAATTCTAGTGACTCTTATTGTCCTTAAGAACCACAGTCAATTATATAAATAACCATCTGAACCATTGGCACTGGTTGTTTTCTAACACGATAGGACCGGTGTCGTAGGGAATTAGTAAACTGGGGAAAAAAGTGGATCGTACAAGTGCAGTAAGGGAAAAGGAAGGCACGGCAGCAGTTTGATTAAAGGGGAGGTTAATTACATCAATCAACATTTTCTATCTGGTCATTTTATTTGACAGACCGTATGGTAATGTGCTCACACAACACTTTATTTTTTATCTATTTATTTTTGGTCTGTAAAATATATGTGCATTGAAAAGTGTTCAGTTATACTGGAACTTATGTCTCTCTTTATACTAGGCCTAGTGTTAAATGCTCGTCAGCTTTTTTCTGACTTTATTTCTTTTTTCTGACTTTATTTTGCAGCTTTCACATTGCATACGTTATGTTATATTTTTGTTTTATGCTATTTTTATAACTAGTTATTTATGTTTTAGAATTTTATATGTGCATACAGCTTTCTATACCAGTTTATTTTGTAAAGTTAATTTTATTACAGTTTTTCCTATTTATGTACATGTGCTCTTTTTGAAAAAAATAAGAAAACAGTTTAATTTTGAACGTAAATTCTGTGTTTCTGCTATGAAAATGTTATGTATGATGTTCATAGATAAAAATATGAAGTTGTATCCCCGTTTTAAAATGGAGCCGCAAATTATTATTTTGTATTAGGTTAATATATCTGATCTACAGCAATATTCTCATTCCCTTATCTAGCGTTGTACTGTTGAAGACATCCGATCAACTCATTTAAATAAATTATACTTACAAAATGAATTTAAAATTATTTATTGTTTGTTAATATATCCGATCAACTTATTTCCTAGGCTCAATCTACTTATTTCCTAGGCTCGATCCACTTATTTCCCTGCCTAAGCTCGTAGCCATTAGAAACAATGGAACCTCCCTTTTAAATTCTAGAGCTTGATCAACTTATTTCCAGATGAACTAATTTCCTAGGACACTGGTAGTGTGAAGTTGGAGCAGCACAGGATGCTGTATGGATGCCGAAGCTAATGTATTGCTACCGTGTCCTCCGAATACATTGCACCTAGAATTGACCTTAGAAGCATTACAAGCATTTCATTTTAGCAAAATTATTACAGAGCATTCAGCAACACATTCACATTGTATTCCTGGTTGTAATCAGGAATAATGTACAGTAATAGCGGGCATGGCCTAACTTTTTGTATGATGAATGTTTTGGATATAATTGTATGTGTCAATGATGTGTTAACCCAATCCAAACAGTAATACATGTCTGATTCAACATTATTTATGTTTTCCTCTAGTTAAAAGGAAATCTCAATTGAGCACAAGATAAACAAAAAAGTTGTGTTGTGTTTGGTTCTCACTCACACTGTAAACTAAATCTATAATAATAATAATTGAAAAAGGTGCAAATCTTTGCATATGTGACCCACATATTATAGTCCCTCAAAGATACAACATTTGCCATTTATGATCAAAGAGGAATTCTGAGAATACCAAAGATGGAAACAGATTACCTAAACAGCGTTCTTTCAATAAAAACAATAACAGCTCGGAAAGCAGGGCGATGATACTAACACTTAGCTCCAGGATGTTCAAAGTGTAGACGTCTACTCTGCATTCCAATGTTTTTTTCTTTTTTTTTTTTGTTCTTGGCGCTATGAAGTAAGTATAGCAGTATGATTTTCATTTGACAAATATTTAATACCTGTTGTGGTGACACTTATCTGGCATAATAATGTAGATCTCTTAGTAAATGGTCTTAACTTGCTGCATTGAGTAACTGATCCATATCAAAAACGAATTATAGAAGCAAGTTATGTATTTATTCAGGATGGCGGGAGGGCTAAAAAAAAAATATGTCAACCAACCTTTCAACAAGAAAAGCGTTCCAAGACTTGGAAATGAGTCTTTGAAAAGAGATAAGTAGGAAAAGACTAGCCTGTTGAGGAAATCCATGTCTGTATGTGTACTGAGGTAAAGGGATGAATAAAGGAGAGATCGTAATTGTAAAAGTTTCAAAAAGTGAAAGGGCTATTATGCTACTATAATTTGTGAGTGAGCCTTAATTTTAATCACAAATTACTGTAAATATGCAAAAATGTATATTGGCATTTCCATTAAACATACTAGAAATATTAACTACAATTCTATTGATTAACCACGAGCCATTACAAAAACACAATTTTTTAAATTTATTTCTATATTAAATGACTAAGCTGTTCATTTCTGGTTTCATAGGTGTGTTTTCCCTTTTTGTGCCAATGCAGATTGATAGATATTGCTAAATATTTTTAAGAATCTAGCCTGATATTTGATCATTGTTTGTGTATCAGAAGTTGCTGGAATACCTGATAAAATATACTTAAACAAACTAGTCACTCAATAAAAACATTTTAATAAGCAACGAAACAAGAAGAGGTGTTCAGATTTCTAAACCCTTTTCAGAAGACCATTAGAAAATACAACAGAGGAAAAAAAGGAGGAAATCTCTGGGGATCTTAAGAGAACCTTTCCTCCAGGCTTGATAAAGAAGAAAAATCTTTACAGTAAAGCCCCTCCCAGATCCCTGCCCGCTCACCATAAAAACAACTTCAGCCAGTCACTTTCCATTTAGAGATAATGGGGAAAAAAGCCTGCATTAGGACAACCTCTATATTAGGTACCTTTGGTCCACTGTACAGTGCACGTCTTATGAATAGATATTGTATTCTCGAACACTGCCAACAAAAAATAAAGTGCATGTTTCTCCTTTCTTTTTCCCTTTCAAAAATAGGAGATAATTAAATATGGCACTGCTGAGTGTTTGCCAAACCTAGGGAAGTGCTGAAAGTTCAGAAACACAAGACTATTGGTAGAAACGAAATATTTGAGCAAAGAAACAGAACTGAGTAAGTGTAACATTTTCTTTTGGTTTGTTACACAAACTACAGTAACTGATGTTGATACAGTTGTTAGGAATTAAAAAATAAACAAAAAATAAGAAGGTTTTCATTTGCTTCCCAGGTATATTTTTTTCTCACACTAGACCTGCACTTCGTTCTTCATGAGAGGTAGCAATTAAAGCAAGTCAGGGTTTGTTCTTTTTTGAAGTAAAGGTGTTTTTTTCATAATTGATCTTGATGAAAAGATGATATTAACCATCTGTCAATGTACAAGAAAGACTCCTTATTGAGGCCACGTGGCTAGCTTAAACAGCAGAGCTACACATGCCTACCATGGTCCAGACTTGAAGATTAGAACATAACGCATTCTGTATATTCACATATCACTGTCTGTCAGTAAGTGCATAGGCACAGAACAAAATATTTTCCTAAAGTAAAATTGGACAACTTTTTTCATGTTTTTGAGGATAAGAGGAATAAACACTTCAACTGTGAACTACAAAAACAAAACTTTTTCAATAATACAGTTTACAGCCACAGGTGCGGTAAAGATGTAACGTCTCTAATTAAAGCAAAGGCAGGAACTGCAATAAGGAAGATACATCAGTGAAATATTTATCCCTTTAGCAGATATTGAGCAAGTTTAATATTGAGCAGGATCAGTCCACTCTTTCCTTATCTGAGACTAAAAGACACCCCCTCCGTGTTTATAAAGGTTAATATCTAGATTGTTCCTCAGCTAAAACAGATTTTACATGCCAGTTTAACTGCAAGGCTCTTACAGATTGTACAGGAAGGGGTTGTAAACAGGGGTGACGTTGTGACATCAGTCTCACTCACCTAGGCCTTGGAGTGGCCTGTGTCCTGCAGTCCATAGAGCTAAACGCTTAAAGACAGTTGCACAGAATTTCATTATATTAGTGGCATTTTGTAATAAGGAACAATTTCAACCCAGTTGCAAAAACAACAAAATAGCCAGGCAATCTCTAAAGATCAAGGATGAAAAGTCTTATAATATGTATATAGCACGGCTTATATCAACATATTATATATTTTGGCATAGCAAAGGCACCATGCTTAAACTATCTTTGGGGTCTGACAATTGCTCTTATTCATTACAATGGAATTTGTTGAAGCTTTTCTGAATTACAGAATGTTTTCTCCATGATAGCAGCATGCGAATAGTCTCAAGTGTTATCATGGAAATGTAAGTGAAAGCAGGTAACATTTCACTGATGCATTCTGGAAAGCAAAGTGCCATTTCAAGTCACAACGTGAGCACCGTGGGGTGATCAAATCATCAAAGGGAAAATCATTTGTGATAGAAGATCAAAAAGTATCCTGTTACCGCTGTACTTGATGGATATGATTTTAGACCAGCAATCTTAGATGATCAGAACAAGAGCACAATAAGCATGTGTGCCTGGGTCACCAAGGCTTGCTGGAGTATTTCATCATGTACTGCAAGCATTTCTAATATTGTTTTGGTCATTATGGAGATTAACGTAATGAGAAGATGGTTATTTTCTGTAATGAGATTGTTGTTTACAACTTTTCTTCCTCTGTTTTTTTATCATCCTGGTTTTTAGAAGCAATGTTTTGACAGATAATGACATGGGCATTCCTAATGCTCATGGTGGCATTAAAACACAATATAAATCCTGTAGATGCATATCTTACATTTAATGTATGGGAAAAAAAAAACCTTTCCGTTTGTATTGTGACATTGAGATCCTAACTGTGTGTGTGGATTATCTGTTTATGGAAAACGCCTGAAGTAGTCACAAAAGGTTGAAATCATTTGAAAATGATAAAGTATTTAGATTATACCCTTGGCTATAAAATATATTCCATAAGGGAACAAGCTGTTGCCAATGTGGTGTAGATTGCCAGCATCCTTTTCACACTGCAGGCAAACTGCAGTAAATAAGGCATTTTAATTTTTACTGTCATGGTTGGAAACATGTTTTTTTATGACTTCATCCCATCTTATCTACTATTTAATACCCTTACATCACAGATTAATAAAGACAGGCAAATAGTTTTACACAACACGTTTCTGTTTAACTGTTTCTTAAAATAATGTAAAGACACTTGTGTACGGAAACCAGCTATTCTAATTGATTCTTTCTTGTTTAGTGTTTGATAAAATTGATAAACAGGACTTCTAAAACAGGTATAGGGGTCTATTGTAATCCCTGTGTCTACAATGGAAGCCCATTATTATCATGATATGCTGTGTATATTGGTATTGATGTGGGACACCCTGCTTGAGATAGGATTTAGTTGAAGAAATCAAATCTTACAAACAATACGAAGGCCTTTTAACCCTTGCGGTCCAGATCCGACATTACAATTTTTCCTTTCAGGTCCGATGTTGGACCCTGACCGACATCATCAAAAAAGAGGTCAAGCACAGGTCCTAGTTGTTTTTTATCTCCGGAAAAAGCAGAGAAAAGCTTTCAATGGCCGACTGAGGCCAATAGAAGAGGAAAAAAAAGAAGGCGGAGCTGAGCAATACGTATAGTCCCTTCACCACAGACACAACACGGACATAAACAAACAAGAGAGCTGCTTCTGCAACCAGCACTCAAAGAATATTGCAGACATTTGTCAAGCTTTTTGAGATGTTATAGTAATAAAATAATAACTTGATGAGATTGGTGATAAAACAAGGGATCAGGAGATGGTTTATCAGTATGCATTACTATGAAGAGATATGTGATAAATACAGTAAATACAGATTAAAAACACTTTATATACAATACGATCATATAAACATGAGGTGTAAACTTACTTCGACAAGGCCTCAGTACAGCTCAGTGGATATGTTTGTATCAGAAAGCACAGATATGCATGGAGTCCATTCGAAAGAGATGAAAAGACTTTATTTTGTTTGATATTTATACCTTTGTAAACAATTGTTGAGTCCCCTTCAACCTGACTGTTTTTTGTTGTTCTCTGATCACACAAGACGAGCCGATCACATGCATCCTCTGTGGCAAAGGGAACAGTTCTCTCTGACCTCATGGACCAACACGTGCTACAGGCAGGGCACATCCATTTACTCTTTTAATGCACCTTCCCCCTGTCTCAGGGTCAGCCACGTGTAATGTCATATGATGCGTCCATTTTGTCTTTTAGTTTCCCTCCCCCATCTTACGATATCTCTGCTTGTCTCCTGCCTTTTGACGTTTAGCTCAGACATCCATCTGTGACTTTGAGTCATGTTAGGTGGTGCAAAACTGCACGTAGCTGGTTTTGCCGATGGGAAAAGAAACAACTCGAAACATACACAATACTGTATAGAAACTTAATATAAAAGCATATTAAATCAATTTAATTAATAAGCACATTAAAAACGACTATGAACAGCACACACACACACAATTTAGACATAATAATTAAAAACAACTTAACTATAAAAGACACACATATACACATAATGTAAAACTTCTAATTAATAACATAATGAATACCTCATGCAGAAAGGCATTACTACACCCACGGTTTAAAAAAACTAATGTAATTATCAGTGCAGCTTTGAAATATGAGCGCCATTGATGTTTAAATACTTTACTTCTCATTAGTTGGTTTTAAAACAAAAGTTTGGCCAGGGCATATTCATTATCCTTGGAGGGAATTCCCATTCTACAAGCCTCAATCAAACTATTTAATTATTGCATATTTCTTCTATTTGATCTACAATACTTTCTTTGTGTGTGTTAGAGCCTACTAACTATTGCATTTTAATACCTAAAGCTAAGCATATGCTTAATGTATAATATTATTGAGTGAATTACGACTTCTGATTTTCGGTTTTGACCAATAAAAAACGATAAAATACCCCTGATATATTTAAAAAAAAAAAAATGAAATTGGTAAATATCCAATAAACAGTGGAGAAACTGCAAAAAATAAATACAGTAACCTACAAAAAAAGAAAAAAAACACTTTATCAGTGCAGCTGGGCAATGTCCCTCCTTCCTGACTTGTATCTATCATTATTTCGTTCACAGTACTTTAAACCCACCCCAACTACTGAGTGGCAGCACATTCCTAGAAGCAGAAGATTGTTCTTGCTCGCAATATTTGAAGGTCCATCATAGAGAGTATTTACACGTTTGTGGAATTTTAAATTAAAAATTGTGTCAAAATGTAAAGAAAATGCCTAAACAAACAGAAAACCCAGAAGAATATGACCACGACCATAAGGACTTCATTGTGGAAGACAGCAATGGAAAGAAGGTACAATCGAAGTGTGCAAGTACTGCCGAGTTCATACATATTATTGATATACCCCTTACTGATATTCACTGCTCGCCAGCTGAATTAATGGAAAATAATTAAAAAAAAAAAAAAAGATTTATGAAATACATAACAGTCTTAGATAGCTATAAAATGGCTAGGTGACACTTTCATGAAAACAACCTGATGCTAGAATACTCAAGAAATTAAGAAAAATTGGCAGTGATATGCTTATATCTGACCCTAGAATACCTTTATTCAGCTGTACCTTGATGCTCAGGTTCAATTGTCATGTACTGAACACACATGTTCATGTTTAACATGGACTAAGATGTGGTGGGGTTTTTTTTTGGTTGTTTTTCTAAGTAGAATTTGGCCACTGACTCATAATGTTTACAGGTACCTGGCTTTCTGTGTTTATCTTATGTAAACCCATTGTTAATACTTTTGAATAGTTTGCATTTTCCCGGCATAATATAACAGTGATGTTAACTGTAACACCACACGTGTTAAAAAAAGTGTTTCTGTTGATACTGTTGTTAAGGGAATAATGTTGCTATGATTGGCGGCTCCTTCTTAGAAGCCTTGTGCCTTTTGGAGCTTCTCCTGCTGGCACAACACCCTATCTTTTTCTTAACACAGTGCATTACACCTTACCAGGGCGTACGACTACTTAAATACAATTAAGCATAATCAAGAGATTATTTTTGTTGTTATATTCAACTTTCATGTTTACCTTAATCAAGTTTGCTGAGCAGTCATGTTCTAATTATCACCTTCTGATGTGTTTTTACAAAGAAGTCGTCGCATAATCCTCCTCAGATTATACCACATTTGACTGTTCTAATGCTCTTTAACGGAGTGGTTGAGTACGGTTGCACAAAATTTTAATACATACTCCTTGTTTGTGTGACTCTATATTGGCAAATGCATCTTCTGACACTGGTAGAATCTACTGTTTGGGTGCATATTAATATATATGATATATATATATATATGCATGTGTTTAAGACTGCTTCAAGCTTCTGAAAGCTGCTTCTGCAGTATAACCTCAAATACAGCTCTGGCCAAAAGTTTTGCATCACCCTATAGAATTAACTAATTTTGCTTCATAAAGTCAAATTAAACCTGCTGAATAATGCCTTAACATATTGAATTACATACTACTTTTCCGCTGACAAAAATAAAAAAAAAATGTGACATTTTGAAAACAAACATGAAATACTGTACCACTATTATGCCTTCTGGTAGACTTCTGCAGTATCAGTTTGTAGTTTATTTCATTTAATGATCAAAATTATGTTAACATATTTTTTATTTTTTAAAACTGTAAATAAGATAGTGGAAGTGTTACGCACATGCATGATTTTGGTGGTGAGATAAGCAGCTTTGATCCATTGACTTCTTTGGCATTACAATTGTTAAGATGATGTAAATTAATACTTGAGTATACAGTTAAAGGTGTATCTTGTGTACACATATCATTATATATATATATATATATATATATATATATATATATATATATTATATATATATATATAATATATATTAGCCTATATTTCCCTAGGTCTAACTCTCAAGATCTCTTTTAAATACCATCTACATTTCTAGAATAGACATACCAATCCTCTGATGCCACCAGGCACACAATCGTTGTAAATGCGTGCCTTTTCTTCCAAGAGTTCAAAAGTTACATGAAGAATTATAGTTAAACCCTGGATCAATCTTAATGGAATGCTGATGGCAGTTCATTATCTTTCTGAGATTCTCTAAAAAAAATTAAACAATTCTGACTGATAGGTAAGCTTTTTCGTAATACCTGATGAAATTTTATTAACAGCAATAAAGGAGGTTGCCTTTGTTTTGTAATCACTCCAGGTAGGTTTGTATTGTATAGCCTGGGGAAACATGACGATCACTGCAATCAATTTAGCAAAGGTTAGATTATCCCCACTATGCAGCGACAATGATTACATCTCTGCCATTGCTATCTGCACACTACAGTAAAAATGCTAACAGCATGGAGACCTGGATTAATATCCGTGCCACCTCAATGTAATCTTGTTTCAGTTATGTTAAACGTGTGCTGGCTCTTATATTGTTTTCGGCTGTAACCCTAAACAATATTACACTTCAATGACTTGCTTTGTATCAGGTGTGAAACAGTTGCAAAAAAAAAAAAAAAAAAACAATCAACAAATGAAGATCTAATTAAGCAACATTTAAGAATATTCATGTCCTACAGTGGTTTTTTTTATATAAAAATACAAAAATAAAGTATTTGTTATACATATAAACAAAAATGACATCTCAAGCAGCACTGTTTTCTGAAATGTGCCCCCATTATCACTGTATCTAGAAATGACGTGTACCTATGTTACCAAGTCTAAAAGGGTTATTTATGGGATCATTGTGGTAACAGTGCTGAGGAACATCTGCTGAAAGGTATTGAAAGAGCCTACCCATGAAAATAAAGGAGCTCATAGCGTGGAGAAGGTTTCCTGCACAGAAGCACTGTGTACAGTGGCTGAAAGCACTAATGGTTGGAAGGGTTTAAATCTAGCGAGCTCTTCATTTCACTGCTGTTTAAAACTTTCCTCAAATTGACTGAGTTGGCTACCATTGAAAGATTGCATTGTTTTACAATGATCCAACTCTTAGACAGGAATAGACAGGCTCTCAAAGATTAGATCTAGGCTGATTAATGTTCATTTTTAGTCTATAGTTACATGTTGCAGTGTTTTTTCATGAAGCACTGTACATCTCACCACCTTCAAAAATGTGAAAAGGAAGATTGCATACATGACATCCCTAGAATGTAAAGACAGAAGGGTGTTTTCCTTCCACAGTGTTACATTCTGTTTATAGAGTCCTCTAATTAAATACCACTATGGATTTAAATGTACTGTATTTTCAACCCCTTAAGTGTTTTAGTACAATACAAAATTTTCAGCAAGATGATCTGATACAATACTCTCACCCCAGTCAAATACAAAATCTTCAGCAAGATGCTCTGACAGTCTACTACTGTCTCAGCCCATGTTCTGTAATGAAGTCTATCATTATTATTTATTTATCTGTTATTTATCGGTTACAGGACCTTTACTTTAACCACTGGACCACACAGCCTCCTCTAAACCTTATTTAAACACAGGGGAGCTGCAGCATCAACATTGCACTGCAAAAGCAAGGTAGCTCTAGAATAGAGAAACACGTTAAAATGCATCTTCCAATCTGCGTTCTACACAATATACAATTCCCGCTGTCTATGGTATTAACAACCACAATACTTAAAATCACACAAAGCAGCCCACTTCCTCAGTGCTTTTTGTATAGTTTAACACTTCCCTTTTGATCAGCTCCAGTCAGCACAGCTCTGTTCTTTAGTACACATTTTCAAAAATTAATTGTTTCAATATCATCCAACTAAAATGGTAAAAAAATGGTACAAAAATGGTACAAAGTCATTACAAGCGACTAGATCAGCATGACTATGTACTACTGTAAAATGAGCAGCTCCTATGTACACATGCGTAGTTCATTTACATTCGTTTAAAACACATACTATTTTATGTATTCTGATTGGTCCAAATCAATACAGGTACTAGGTATGGGTTTTGGACCCGGGTGGCTGTCCATATGCAAGCACAATCATCCGTCAACGCAGTCACATGCTCTCACACAGGGCTACGCGTTCCAGGGCAGGCTCATCTCTCAGGCTGAACTCTTCTTCCCAGCTGGACCCTTCTAACTAAACAAGAGTAGTTTATATAGTGTGTGTACGTGATAATCTCCAGCTTAGCCTTGTATTAAATGGCCAGCCAATCTTCTAATTCCTTCCAGTTGTTTCGGCTGTAGCTCGTTAATGTCTTAGTCCACCTGCAAAGCCAAGTGCTCAAACAAAGTCCAGGGATCATCAATACAATAAAAACGGCTCATATTTCAATAACTCAAATCGTGAACAAAACAAAAGAAACAGTTGTATAAACAACATAGTGTTAATAATTTGCAGGTGTGACATATGGTACTGAGAGACATTAATATTAGCTCTTTGTTAATCTTTGAAACTCAGCACATGATATATTGGTGCACCTGCAAGGTCTACTGTATTACTATTGGCTAATTTAGCCTCAAAATGGGTGAATTCCACCAACAATCGCCCTCTGTTTGTCAAGTTGGACTGTATTTGTATTGGCTACACGATGCAAGTTTGTTGCTAGCCTCTACCACTCAAATTAGATTTAATCTTGATATGTCTGTTGATAGGCAGGTGTTGGGTCACGTTTGGCTACTCCATTAAGTTTCGATTTCCGTACAGTACGTTGTAGATTTTATTAATTCATATGCCATTTTCCTCGCTTTCAATTGAGGAAAAAATAAAAAATAAAAAATAAGAATAAAGGTCGTCCAAAGCCTAAATTGGAACTTCTTCTCCAGGGAGGACCAAAACAAAATTTTGATTTGCTCAAGGTACGAAAAAATTAAATGATTGAGTATTCGCAGTTTGGTTTTTCAAACCAGCTCTTCATTTTCCAAATATTTTTTTACAAATGACATCACTCAGGATTCATCAATCAGGCAAGTCCACGATGTCTTTGTTATATTCAGTTGCTTGCCTTGTGTGCTACGTATACTATATTACTGTATTACATTTCTTATTAAATTATGAAGTACCAGCAACGTTTTATTACGTATAGTAAAAAGTATATATATATATATATATATATATATATATATATATATATATATATATATATGCAGAGAGAGAGAGAGAGAGAGAGAGAGAGAGAGAGAGAGAGAGAGAGATATTTAGCCTCTCCACTTATTGAAGTCATGAGCCGCTACTGATATAAATAGATATGCATTTTGTGTGTATGTTTTTGTCTCATTGCATTTGACTCATTTAATGTACCAGTAATCTCTGGAACAATCAAACAGGCACACCTGAGTCAGGTAATGAAAGGTCAGCCACTGCAAGGTGTGCAAAAACATAATAGTGAATATGAGCAGCTTGCACACATACAGATAAGAAGGTTATGATATTCTGCATCAGAAAAGGATATGTTCAGTTCAGCAGATTACAGCACATCAGATGTATTTAACAATAGGTGATTCAGAGCAGAAGGAAAATGTTTTTCAGACGGATGACTCAACATATAGCTATGTTTCCACATAATACCTGAATGACTTTTCTGTTTTTCCACATAGAATCCTATAGTTCCCAATCAGTTGTGAGTAGCAGAAAGTTTGGGTGAGATTGGAATTTCACAAGGTATAAATGCCATACATGAACAGAATCTCTTCCCATCTATGTATGGACATGTAATACAAACAGTCCCTTGAGATCCCTTGAGACAGTTCCTTGTCTCTCACCCTGGGAAAGAATTAACATTTTTCTCTAATTCCCAATACACAATGTTTACATTTTTTTTTTTCAGAAGGAAGTGTCTAGGTATGTCAACTATCAATTTCATTCAGCTTAACAAATAAACAAAGGCCATTGGAGCATCAATCCACACAATACCAGTTGACACTCTTTCTAAAAAAAACATTTCTACATGTCTGTTCTCCTCTCTGTTATTTGTATGATTTTTTTTTTTCGCATTGTCTTACAAATGCATGAGTGCTGGTTATCAGGACAGCATTTATATTTTCCTGTTCCTGTTTAGTAAATAACAGTTAGATGAAAAAAAACAAAACACCTGCAGCTTTGTAAAACTTAATTAGAGATTGATGCCATGGGCACCTGATGTTGCAAGTCATACACATTGTTGCATACGCTATGCTTGCAGTATACTATGGAACATGTTCTTTATTTACTTTGGCTTCAAGCTTATCGGGTTTGATTAGAATATACTTATTTCTTGAGAAGGGCTGCTATGGGAGATCTTTAAAATCTGTGGGTCACTGCTTAGATTCCACACAGATGATCTGGATGATACATAGCTTTTGGACCTAGCTTTATCTGAAAACAGATCCCTCTGAAATTGCCAGTCATACAACTATCAAGGGATGTTCTCTCACATGTGTGTGGCCACCAGCGGTCTTCCTAGGACCAATTATTTATATACCAGTGTTGCTTCTGCATTGATTTTAAAAGCTTTGGATTCAGTCTTGCAGAACAATTGAAAATTGGTAACACTTTACATTACGTAATTACATTGTTATAGCATAAACCACAAGTGTCAGCACAGTGCATAATTCCAAAAGCTGCCTGCAATTGCCAACACTTTCTGTTTCATAACTGAACAGGTTGTAACGTGAATGTGTAACTACATTGTAATTACCAAACCATTTATAACAATATGAGTGCGTAATACTATTGAATAATATTGCTGTAAATAAACTTCTGGGTCACACATATTAACAAAAATATGATTTAAGGCTTTCATATGTTGCTTTTCTGAAACAAACGTCTTTGTTTTGAATGAGAAGAGGATGAGAAGACGCAGCTGTGTGTGTTTTTTTTTTTAGTTTTTGCCATTCAAAACTGTCTGTTATCATTGCCAACCCACAAACTATATTTGGGACCAATCAACCATTTTCAAAATATTTCTAATATAAATAAATCTGGACATATTAAGAGATATAATTTGTGTAATAAACACAGTTTGTTTGTTTTTTTTAAATGACTGCTGCACAGCAAAAGGAAAGTCTCAATAAATGTCATGGCAAGTACATCCAAGAAACCTGTATTCAGTAGGTCAAATGTGGATTTTATTGTAAAAAGAGACAAAACAAAAACATCATGTTATTACAACTATCCTTTACATTGTAAATGTTATATACTGCATATGTGAACAAAGCCCAACCCTGAATAATGAGCCCTACCGAATTGGCGGGGGGGATCCTGGATTCTGCCTGCCTGAACCTGAAGAATTTTCAGTTTTTCCCAAGGTTCCGATTGATGGCTTGGATCATAAAAGTTGATGAAGCAATGGGAGTTTTCCCCATCGATTGTGGCACTTTGTTTATTTATTAAGTTAACAGATCTAACCAGAAGTTATTACTGCAAAATACCCGAATCTTCCAAATATAAATCAGATATAAGTCAAGCCTAGCTTCTTCCTGCAGTCCTGCTCTGTAGTCCGTTTATCAGCTTACATTTTCTAGCTGACAATTAACTTTTATTATTATTTAACTTATTATTTAAGTTGTAACTAGTTTTGTAATCATTTTGGAAAGATTGTCTGAGTGCAATAATAACATTTTCAATTAAAAACATAATAACAAAATAAGTAACTCTATTCATGGAGTCTCTATTAAGGAAAAGGAATATGAGGATTAGAAAAACTGAAGAAGCACAAAACTACTCTTAGCAGTTGCTCTTTAACCCGGACTTTCATCACCTGGCTTAGGTGAGTCTGGGTATAACAAAGGATAATGGCGATGATGACGGATTGTTCTGCTACCTCTCTGTGTGGCACACAGTGTCCACCTGTCAGAATGCTGCAGCTTTGTAACAGTGAGATAGATGCTTGCATGATTCCAAATTAAAGAGCTTGTTGTGTTTCTTTCACCTGGATGAATATGGTGCAATTACTTGTGGTGCACTTTTTAAGTTTATTAACTGGTAACGACTAGTTTACAAACACATGCACAAGTGCTGCTCATTTTCTGTTAATCAGAAACTAATATTTCGTGGGTATCAAATTGTATTTCAGAAGACTGCCTCTGCCTGCCCAACATGTAATCAGATGGCAAATCCAGCTCTAAATCAGATGGTATTTCTCCCCATCACCGCTGCCTTTAATGGGTATCGGAACCTTAGACGTATAGTAGGGACCTGTTTTGCTCAGTGGAAGAGAACCAAGCCCAAAGCTTATTTTATAATTCAAGAATGACACGAGGGGGATAGTGGATAATTAGAGTATTCTTTGTTCTGGGAATCTCAGCATCAGCTTTATTTTGTTTTTGTTTTTTTTTTTAATCTGACGCCTCACTGAATATACTATGGGCTTCCTGTCAGGTTTGTATCTCCAGACTTGTCCTCACAAGAGAAAAACACAAACTGCAATGTAAACCAAGAAGGAGTATTGGTGTTCTGGATGGTCCTCAGGTATATCTCGTACTACCACAACCGCAAGCCTGTATTTATTGAGAGCTGCATGTACGGGTGGATAAATTGAATAGAATGTGGATATACTGATTAATTTACTGTAGCAATGTTACCCGACAGAGAGGGATGACCAGGCGTTGTGGTTAGTATCTATGTCAAAGGCTAATGCTTTTTGTTATTTTTAAAGCATTGTTTTTGTATTCTTCCACCTGAGGAAAAATATAGTTTCCTTTGCTCTTTAAAAGTACCTATAGTGCCTTTTTTTCTTTATGTAGGGATAATAATTGTAATTAGTGGTTCAGGCTACTAACATATATATTTAGGTAAATATAGTCATACGGTACATGAGTAAAAACTATATACCTGTAGTCTACTTGGTAGCACATGTGTTCAGGCTTACAAATTTCAATTTATTTCATGTATGGAACAATATGTCTCTAAGTACAATAGATTGGAATGTTTTAATAACATTAAAAACATGTTAAAACAGTTAAAACACTAAAAGATTTTGCATTCCTATCATTAATATAGGTATCTTTATCTAAAGCCCTTGAAATGCCCATTGCACGACACCTCTCTGTTCAACTCTTAAAGACATTCTTTAAACCTCTAAAGCAAGTTGTTGTGGCCTAAAGTAACAAATCATTTTTGGAATGCATGCTGTCTGTTGTAAATGGATTTGGGGTAATAAATTTCCTGCTGCCGAGTAATCGGCAGAGTTTCATAATGATGAAGAGTTTGGGCTTGTCTTGAAAGAAACAATGTCACCGAAGTAATGAACTACTTTGTTATTACAAAAGGCCATTTTTTTCCCCTTAAGGTGGAATCTTGATTGGGTTTCGTGCTGTGCTCTAATATGTTTTCACTACATGTACAACACAGATGAAAATTATTGCTATTTGTCTATTGTGATTTACTTCAAAAGTTGTGGTTAATAAGATGTATATTTATCAAAAACAAAAGTTTCATATTCAAGGTAGATGGTCTTTAAAATGCAGTTTAAAGTTCTGGTTCTTTCATCTTGTACATGATGTTAAATAATAAAGAAATATTCGGCAAGCTCTTTTTCCAGTTTTGTTTGTCGAGCTGTTCCTTCCATCTTTACAAAGAAAAAAGAAAACTAGTACAGTATAATATTCATTGAAGCAATTCAAGTGGACCTCACTAAAAATAACAATCATATGGTTGTTGATAGATTAAATGGGAGCCGTATCAGTCCAAAGATGATAGACAAAGAGAAGGAGATGTGACACCTTTTAATGGACTAACTAAACAATAATTAATTACAAGCTTTCAAGAAACTTGAGTTAGCCAATCAATAAGGAACTGCACATTTGTGGTGGTTTAAACAAGTCTCTGCTAATTTAAAGTACCACTCTCTTGCATTTGTACTGAGAAGAATATACAGACTTCTGTGTCTCTTATTCTATAATCCATCTTGTACAAACTGTGTGGCTTGACTCCCTACCCACAGCATACTTATTAAATTAATTCAATATACTTTTATATAATACCTCTAGTGGAGACCAATGTGCTGTACCATTTTTGTACAATAAAACTTGAATGAAAAGCTTTATTAAAACCCAGGACTTTCTATTAAATATGAAAGAAAAAAATTAAGGATAGTTAAAGAAAAAGCGTCTAATTATGAATCTTACTATGCACATGAAGACGATATTGTCATTTTGACTGATCTGTAAATGTGATTGGTTGAATATTTTTTTATATGTCATTTTCAATCTAATGTAAAACTGTTCGTGTCTGCCAAGACAATGAAAAAACACAGAAAAGCTATATTGCAGCTCTTCAGTTTTTCCCTATCCTTCAGTAAGACAGGGTTGTTTTTCAGTCACACTTTAGATAATAACGCTTGCCCCAGTAGAATAATTACAGTGCATTAAAAAGGCATAGAGGTGTCATCTAAATGATAAGTTGTAACTTTTGATGATTAAAGTGAACCTGTAAATGTATTTTTGACGTATGGTTTATACAACACGCTTTACTAGAAAGCCGATAATGTATTTTAGGAATGTGTTTGATTGCACCCAGATTGCAGTTGCAAAATTTCAAGATGGGAAATAATATAAATATACTGGACTTGGTCAATTTATTTACATTAAAGAAAAAGGAGGGTATTATAAAAAATGGCATGCTTAAATTGAGGATATTCTGTGACATGTTCTGGTATGTTGCAAAGATGGCTGATTGAATTGAACAAAATCTGCAAAGAGAAAATCTATTCCATTGACCAAGTGTGATTCATTATGCTCAGTGTACCCGATGAAATCCTGTGGTTTAGTCATGCATTTTTGAATGGAATGAAGATCTAAAAGTAACTGTCAACAAGGCAAAAAAACAAACCTTTGAGTTAAATGTCTCAGGAACTCAACGTTTAAGCAGTGGTAAAATAAAAGGACGCAATCAATTTCATTTACCACTCTTTTAATTGCATTTCTATTGTAAAATTTCCCTTGAGTAAATTCTGTAACAAAAAAAAAGTAAATAAATCATTGTTAAAAGAAAGTATATTTGTTATGCCTCATTCTGCCTGTGGAAAAGAAGCTTTATGACCATAGAAAACGTACATTTTTGAAAGCTGCAGTCACAGCACACAAAGGATGACTCCAGTGGCCATCAGCAGCTGGTGGGCACACTAAGCATTTGGTGAAAGATCTGCTGAAATGCATGACCACTTTAAATTAGAGATACCTGTGTGGGAGGCTCCAAATGTACCTGTCTAATGTTTTCACTACTTATTTAAACCCATCACAATGCAATCAACCTACAGTTCTGGAATTTAACCCAGCGTCTTCTCTTCTCTTTTTTTCTTGAAAAATGTTTGTTACTGTAGAGGTGAACTGGAGTTATCTTCCAAAAAATGCAACACACTTACTTTATACTAAAAAGAAAAGAAATTGGATTCAATTAAATTATTTCTATGGCAAATCATGATGGAAAACGCAGCTCCCTATTAAAGTGTAAGAATCAAATTGGTGCAGGGGCACTTTTTTTAAAAATTAATTTATTAACTGTTAACATGAAGCAAATAATGTTTTATACTATCATACCTTTTATAAAGAGCTATTAAAACCAAATGAACACTTTAATGTGTTAGTAATCTGTAACAGTTGTTAACCATTAATAAACATAAAATAAAGCATGACCAAATTTTAAATTTAATTTGATTTCTATCCTAGATGTATGAAAACAAAATTGTAAAAAAAATTAAAAAGTGTATAGAATATAATTTTTTGCGTGAATTGTTCCCCGTACCATGCCAAAAAGTCACTGGAGAAACGTGATATTGTAAAGGGACTCCCATTATGAATCCACTATTTGGTGAGGGCTGTTTTGGAATCACTTTGAAGTAAAAAATATGTGTGTTTTAATGCATATGCACTCCAGTCCTGCTTTCCCCTGCTCTCCTGTGAGGATATATGTATGAGAGATGCAGCTTGAGAGGGTTCTTTCATCCATCTTTGAAATCCTGCTATAAAAATAATTATTTATTGTACCTTAAGTATCACAAACAATTGCTCTAATGTGGCCTTTTGTTACATACTGCACAACATGAAACATGCCTGCATTGATTACAACTGCATAGGGATGTAAGTCTCTGCTACCTTTAATCATTGCACAAGTAACTCTACATGTCTCCTATTGAAAAAGAAAATGTTTTTAACATAATTAGAGTGATATATCACCTAGAAACTGTTACTGTGCTCTACATTGGTCTCGGGACTCCCTGCATGCAGATGGTATAAAGGAATTAGTTTTAATCTCTTCCAGAATTTATTTGTGATCAAACAACTGTCTTATCAGTCAAATAAGTTATTCCAAGGCTTTGCTAGGCGGAAGAAAGATGACCACCTTCCTCACAATGCTTGTTATGTAGTGTTGCAGCGAAAGTACCATTTTATCTGCTTGTTTTACTGCACTGTTGCCAAAGAATTCAGTATTTTAAGAAACGTGTTTGTATAACCACTGTACTATTGCAATAACATTGTTTGTAAAATCATTTGTAATCCTAAATAAGCGGGAACATGGGGGATTCTTTATCAGTATTTTCAATAAAAGGTTATGTACTTGGGATGTGTCATTACAGTTTTATTGTAATAAATACGTATATATATGTGTGTGTGTGTGTGTGTGTGTGTGTGTGTGTGTGTGTGTGTGATATGGTTTATTTGTATCTGATTAATAGAATTTGAAACATTTAAAGATTTTGCAGAAATGCTCCTAGATTTCCAAGTGCTAATATCTTATAGGTCATAACATATCTACTAAAGTGGAGTAGTCTAACTGGAAATGCATTAAAGAAAAAAGTAAGGATGGCAAATCTATCTCAAAAACACCTAATTATGGATCTTATTTTAGTTAGTTACAGAGTGGAATAAATAATGAACTTCCCTGTTCTTGGTAGTGTCGATTTACTGTACATGCACAGTGTGTGGTTGAATAATATGCTGCCGCAATAGTTCATTATTATTGAAAACAAAATCAAGATGGTATGGTGGTGTAATTACTTGTAGAAGTTTTTATATTTAGATTTTGCAGATTTGACATGGTAGTCTGTCTTCTACTTTTAAAATCCTGATGCCTTCCCCTTGTCAATACAAGGCTGCCAAAAGTGCATTCTGCACAGAGATAGCATGGTTGCTAAGGACAGCTTAACAAGTGGAGCCACAGTGTTATGATTTATAATGACTTTCATCTTGTTGAATAAATGTCAACACAGATAAAGGCCTTCCTTCTAACTGCGGAGATTGATCATAATCGACTACCCTGTAGATTGATAGATCTGCACACCGGACGCGATGTGACAAACGAATGTGTCTCACGACACACCACACCACAAAAAAAAAAAAGAAAACATGTATTTTTGATACAATCCATTCACAGTGCCCACAATGCGACGGGCGACACTTAAGTGATGCAAAAAAATTATGATTGGTGTTTATTTTTGCGATTTTGTTGCACAGCAGCTAGAGAACTGATCAATGAGGAGCAGCTTCCCTTGCGTGCCTTCAGTAAACAATGGCGGAAGAAAAGATCATTCCTGCAGTATCAAAATACCTGGAGTTGTATGGCGAACATCTGGCTGTCCATTGCCAGGGAACTGGATATAGCTGGTGCATGATTCGTTTACCTTTACTGAAATAAGTATTCTGAAAAGCTATTAGGTATTCTACATTTTTATTAGTGTATACACAGGGACTATATATATATATATATATATATATATATATATATATATATATATATATATAGATAGATAGATAGATAGATAGATAGATAGATAGAAAGATATAATTTTTTACAGTTGTGATACAATCAGAGGCGAGTTGCTTATCACATCATGTGCACATGCCTGTCGCTACTGCTGTGAGCAGTAGTGTTGCAGTGAAAGTACCATTTTATCGCAGGACAAATCGCATTACATCCAGTGTGTGGAGACCTCTAGACATACAGTGGCTTGCGAAAGTATTGACCCCACTTGGCATATTTCCTATTTTGTTGCCTTACAACCTGGAATTAAAATGGATTTTTATTTGGATTTCATGTAATGGACATACACAAAATAGTCCAAATTGGTGAAGTGAAATGAAAAAAATAACTTGTTTCAAAAAATTCTAAAAAATTAATAATGGAAAAGTGGTGCGTGCATATGTATTCACCCCCTTTGCTATTAAGCCTCTAAATAAGATCTGGTGCAACCAATTTCCTTCAGAAGTCACATAATTAGTTAAATAAAGTCCACCTGTGTGCAATCTAAATGTCACATGATCTGTCACATGATCTCAGTATATATACACCTGTTCTGAAAGGCCCCAGAGTTTGCAACACCACTAAGCAAGGGGCACCACCAAGCAAGCGGCACCATGAAGACCAAAGAGCTCTCCAAACAGGTCAGGGACAAAGTTGTGGAGAAGTACAGATCAGGGTTGGGTTATAAAAAAATATCCGAAACTTTGAACATCCCACGGAGCACCATTAAAGCCATTATTAAAAAATGGAAAGAATATGGCACCACAACAAACCTGGCAAGAGAGGGCTGCCCACCAATACTCACGGACCAGGCAAGGAGGGCATTAATCAGAGAGGCAACAAAGAGACCAAAGATAACCCTGAAGGAGCTGCAAAGCACCACAGCGGAGATTGGAGTATCTGTCCATAGGACCACTTTAAGCCGTACACTCTACAGAGCTGGGCTTTACAGAAGAGTGACAAGAACAAAGCCATTGCTTAAAGAAAAAAATAAGCAAACATGTTTGATGTTCGCCAAAAGGCATGTGAGAGACTCCCCAAACATATGGAAGAAGGTACTCTGGTCAGATGAGACTAAAATTGAGCTTTTTGGCCATCAAGGAAAACGCTATGTCTGGCGCAAACCCAACACCTCTCATCACCCCGAGAACACCATCCCCACAGTGAAGCATGGTGGTGGCAGCATCATGCTGTGGGAATGTTTTTCATCAGCAGGGACTGGGAAACTGGTCAGAATTGAAGGAATGATGGATGGTGCTAAATATAGGGAAATTCTTGAGGGAAACCTGTTTCAGTCTTCCAGAGATTTGAGACTGGGACGGAGGTTCACCTTCCAGCAGGACAATGACCCTAAGCATACTGCTAAAGCAACACTCGAGTGGTTTAAGGGAAAACATTTAAATGTCTTGGAATGGCCTAGTCAAAGCCCAGACCTCAATCTAATTGAGAATCTGTGGTATGACTTAAAGATTGCTGTACACCAGAGGAACCAATCCAACTTGAAGGAGCTGGAGCAGTTTTGCCTTGAAGAATGGGCAAAAATCCCAGTGGCTAGATGTGCCAAGCTTATAGATACATGCTCCAAGAGACTTGCAGCTGTAATTGCTGCAAAAGGTGGCTCTACAAAGTATTGACTTTGGGGGTGTGAATATTTATGCACGCTCAAGTTTTCAGTTTTTTTGTCTTATTTCTTGTTTGTTTCACAATAAAAAATATTTTGCATCTTCAAAGTGGTAGGCATGTTATATAAATCAAATGATACAAACCCCCAAAAAATCAATTTTAATTCCAGGTTGTAAGGTAACAAAATAGGAAAAATGCCAAGGGGGGTCAATACTTTCGCAAGCCACTGTACTGTAGTCTTGTGTGTTATTAAACTTGTCATATCCATTTTGTACTGGGTACATTTAAAACTATTTGACAACATGTCAGGTGTGGTCACTAACTTTCACTCTTCTAGTTAGATGTGTATCTAGTCTATTGTCAGCTATTTCAAAAGGGCCTTTAGCTATCTCAAGGGGTTTAATGCATTTAATTTACAGTTACATTATGCCAAAGGCAGCACAATAATCTGAGCTTAGAGGTAAATACTGGGAGAACAATTGTACTCTGTGATTAAAAGCTTCATGTACTGACACATTTGAATTATAAATATATGAGTTGGAAGTGTTACCGCCAAGGGGCTTATTGAAGGAATTTGCCATTTGTTTTCTGGACAAGAACTCCTGGTTAACCTGCAAGGTAAGCGAAAGTTCATCCACAGGTAAAGTGGCCTGCACTGTCTGTATGGCAGCAGACTTTATGTAGGAACATGTTGACTGTATGAAGATTTCAATGGAATAAACAAAAAGGGAGTTCCTATAAAATAGGGCCTGATGATTGAAAAAGATTGACTCAACTAAACATTGGAATGCAATCCTTTTAACCATCCAGTAGACAATTAATTAGAAATACAAGAAAACTAAATATGACAATAAATACCAAAACGAGTTTAAAATGTTGTGAATACCTTGTTTATTTAGGTGTAGTCACATTAAACAAATCAAAGATAGCAAATCCGTGAATAATTTAATCTTGTATAACTAAGCATTTCGGGTACTCCAAAGGGAATGGTTTGCCATTGTTGTGTGTTTACCAGGTGGTATATTTATTGACGGCTCTTCCTTTAGACAGCACATTTTAGTTGCACTAGTGAAACCCAGCAAGGTGGTTGGAAAGCCTCCCAGTAATAAATGTTTTACTAAACAGTGAGCGTAGGGTTTGTTTCCAGTGGTGCTGAATAATTGTCTATAATCTCAGCATAGCGTAACCACATTACCACACTATAACTCTTGATTGAAATGTGGAACTTTACAGTTATTTTTGGTAATGGGTGGCTTTGAAGTTGAAGGTACTGAAATTGCTTTTGCATTTAGGTCTGGCATACAGTGTTTGTACTAAATGTGCCCGTCTTTCAGAAGCAGTCTGCAAGCAACCCTGACATTTCCTGAACATGCAATGTGTTTATTCTGCCAGAAATCTCTCTGCTACAGGAAACAAATTCTTGTAAATATAGTTTTCGGTAGTAGCCGGGCTGCATTATTGGCATCGCATGCTTTATATGTATTAAAATAAAATGAGACTAATTGCATGCTTTATTTTATTTCTTTGTGGGAGGAAATTGTGTTTAAAAAATAGATAAATGATTAAAAAAAAAGAACAACTAATTAAACTTTAACACATAAAAATAAAATTCTCTACCCCCAAATATTATTATTATTATTATTATTATTATTATTATTATTATTATTATTATTATTATTATTATTAATAATAATAATAATAATTTATTTATCTATTTGGCAGACGCCTTTATCCAAGATGACGAAATATGTAACAAATAGTATATATTTCGGGTCTAATTTGCAAACCCCTTTACTACAAGTTCAAAGTGTCATTTGCAATTTTTGTTTATCTAAAAAGAGAAAAGCACCCATTAATGCCACAAATAAACAATGCATTTAAGAGCCCTTGGATTTCATCCCACAGTTGTTGCGCTACAAAGATGCACTTTCACTAGTGTGGATCAATCTATAATGTTTAAGGGCTCCTAATAAAGCCCTCGCTATTCCTAAAGACAATCTAATTGAATTTGGAAGTTTCAAAGTCCTTCCTCGAGTTAACATGAGTTGGGATAAAAGTAACTTAACTAATAACCATTGTAGGAGATTTAAATAAAAAATGAACACATAGAGGTACATATCACATAAATCTCTGCAACAGGCAGTGCAGGGTGCCAATAAAGACATCACAGAGTGTATGGAGCTCCAAACACACATGTTACTTCAGTAAATTTCAGGGGGACAGCTAAGTGACAAGATACGGCAGAAACCAGGTGTTATATTTCCTGAAATGGAGATGTTTCAAGAGTTTATAGGTGGGTGTCATTTACCCCTTTCATTACACCTTCAGTCTTAATTTACCGAAGATCAAACCATGACTCTCTTACTGAACTTAAATGTGTGCTTCTCTTTAGTGCTGTATTTACGACTGTACTGTTGTTTTTTTTGTTGTTTTTTTTTAATCTATAGCTGGACTGATTCAAGAAAAGCTTAAGCACAATCACAAGCTGTCAGTAATCAGAGTTACACTTAAAGATCTCTATTGATCTTTTTGAGAAACCATTTGTTATAAACAATTATAGGACAGGACGAGTAGTCACATTTTATGTGTCTTTCAGGGATCTTATCAGTGTAGAATTATTGGTGTAATTCCCTTACTCTGTGTTATCTATGGATCTGAATCACAGTGCTAAAGCAGGTTTATAAAAGTGACAGTTATCTTTTGAAAGTGTCTTTCATCGCTCCCTCTCACAGGAAGCAAGTCTGCCACTACTTAACAACAGCCTGCCTTACCAGTGATGTCTTAGGAGTCAGGATCCTGATTAATGGCAACTGCTTTGTAATTTTTTTGTTATTCTATCTGATTACAGCAGAGCAAAAAATTGTTAACTATATACTTTCATAGACACAAACATCTTCACTAAGACAGATTTTGATTTAAGTTAAAAAAAAAAAAAAAATATATATATATATATATATATATATATATATATATATATATATATATATATATATATATATATATATATATATATAAAAAGTATGATCCCTTTTTTTTGTTTTTACCTGACACTTAAAATACTTGAAATACTTAATTGAGTCACCCAGTTAAACTTTCATTTACATACTGTATTATAATCATAATAAGATTTCCAAAACGTTCAGTCATTGTTCTTCAAACCAACAACGAGTTAAAGGAATACTTTACACCCTCTGAAATAACAAAATCTTGGCTTGTTAAACAAAGCAAATGTTACCCTTGAGGAAATCTTTCAGCAAGTGTTAAAGATTTACCAAAGAAATGATCAAACAAACTCAGTATTTCACAGGGAAAGATATTACCGGTGCACATCATAAGTCCCAAGTTTTTACTTTTCAAGGTAAAATATGCTTGTAAAATAGTATGGTGACTATTACATGTGTGATAATGAATGCACACACATATATATATATATATATATATATAGATATATATATATATATATATATATATATATATATATACTGTCTGATTCAGAAGGTACAAAGCAGGCGTGGATAATTCCAAGTTGCAGTTCACCTGGTCTTTGTTCCCCCTGCACACTAAATTACACAATTGAACTAAATTAACCCCCTTCCAGGTTTTATTCAGTTAATTATTGAATGAAACCGGGAGGACTCCGGACCTCAATGATTGGATTTAATGCATTCCGAAATGAACCTGTAAATCCATTAGATTGTAGTCGCCTATAGGAGAGTCGCCTGTCAAGGGAAAGGGTGTTTTATGCAGCAAATTTTCTGCCTCTACTGTAACTGGAGTAACACTGTAAACTGCAATTGACCAACTGTGTAGTTAACACACAGCCGGAAATTCATAGGATGTGAGTTTTAGCGGCCTGTCACTTTAAATTAACCAAGCGAAGCACAATGTGTTCCAGGTGTCTGCGGTTAATTAGTAAATTAGCCCCAATAAAGTGAGGATATGAGCTTCAAGTGTGATCAGTGAAGCCTTTCGATTGTTCGAGCTGACAGGTAACAAGCCTGGGGTGACAAACTCATTCTGTTTAAATTAAAAATGTCTGCTGACGAGTTCAACCCTTTAAACTGTTGACCTGGTTTTAAATCTGTAGAGTGGATGGAGGATCAGACATAAAATGTATCTTCAGGTTGTGGCGGTGGCTGTGGTCATGGGTGTGAAATGACTCTATAGAGGAACTTGATTACGAGCCACAGGTGTAATATGCTTGTGTGCATCTTAATACTTCATAGTAGCAAACTGATTCCATCGTGTGTCGAGAGAAAAATGGTTCAGATGTATCCTATACCCCAGAAAGCGTGGTGTGGATAGGGTATTACAGGCATAGAGAGAAGAAATGCTGTGATCCTGTATCAACCTGCTATACTGGGAATTTCAGGGAAAATCATGCATAAGGGGTACCACAAATTAAGAATGGGAAAAGAGAACATTAGTAGAGCTATTGAATAGTAAAAGATATCTGAAAAATGTACCATGTTCACTGCACAGATTTAAATGTTAGGCTCTGTTTTATGTAACCATTCCAAAGGTGTTGTATAGGCACCAGTAAACAGTCCGTTTGGTTGCATTACCTAGGAATCTATTTAAAAGCAATGGAAAATAAGAGGCATCCATCATTAAACACCTGGATATTAATGTAAGCAGAGTCTTCCTCTGGCAATTAGTATGGCTAATAGGCTGTTCTTTTATTTTATTGCAAATAAAATACAGAACAGAGAAAACAACAAGCACATGGCACGCAGAGAAAGATAGATGCAAAATGGGGTTTCAGGAACAATGGTTAACAGATTACCTGCTGACAGTGTAAAAGGATGGCTGCAAATGTGTTTGAACTCCTATGAAACAGCTATAACTCCAAGAATACCATATTGCTATTCATTATCGATTATTATACTATACTGCAAAAATACGAAGTTCATTTTATTTTACCATTTACCTTTTAAAATGCATCAGCCACAAAAAAAAAAAAAAAAACCTGTCTGGAAGATAAGACCATACTTAACTGAACAGATCTTAAGGGAAAGGATTATAATAAAACTTTGCCAAACCCATTGCCTTGTCTGCCCTAACAATAACATAGCTCCTGTACTGCCCTTTAGGCCATTTTGTCTCAATATTTCACTGAAAACTCAGTGCCTGGATCTGTTTCCAGTTATATTCCGTGTGTACTGAAGACTTGTTCATGCGCCTTGATGTTCTGGAATCCGGTAGGTTTCAGGGTGGGAAGTTAAATGCTCTATGGCTGAGTGGCTGGCCTCGGGCACATTGAAAAAAGTATATTTTGTTCTCTTTTATATTGATAAAAGTATATTTTGTTCTCTTAGGAGCCTTTTCTAATCCTAAATGGCATGGCTACTTTTAAGATTTTAAGTGTAAGGTTGAAGCTTAAAAGTATTGCATTACATGCAGCATTGTTTGTGAAAGAGTTTGCAGATAGTCAATTGGATGTATTTTCAATGACGTGATATGTAATGGAATTGCCTTGGCCAGCATGTAAGTGATCACTGTGTGTATGATGCTTGCACACCATTTTGTAATGCATTTATAGTTTTGGTTTTTTTTTTCTTTTTTTAATGTATAATAAATACAATATTGGGTTACCACTTTGGAAATATGGGTAGGTATTCTACCAGTATTTATACTGAAATGTGTTAAATTCTCTTTTGTTTTTAAGATATTGCATTACAATAAACTATTTGATCCCCTTCAAACATTTTGGGAAAAAAAAAACATAACCTAATAGAAAGAAAGACAAATGTATTTTACAGTCATTGCTGTTTGAAATACTATGAAACAAAAATCTCTTTGAACTCAGCTCAGAAGCTCAGATGAAAATGTTGTATTTGTTGTTGCGGGTGACCGTCTTGAGGATGTCAGGTACAAAGACATGCAGCGATCTCATTACAATGCTGCAGCCAGAGCCCTTGTTGTCAGAGGAGGCATCACAGAGGTGACAGGTAACTAACGACTAGTGTTACAGCTCGCTGGTGGATTAATCTCTTAATACAGTGGTCATGTGCTGTTGCACCATAAAAAATATGCACGTTTAACCAGTGGAGTTGGAAAAGAGGCTGGTCGCGGGCTTATTAAGAAAAATATGCAAAAATACTTTGAAGAGAAATATACCTTCTGTCTGAGTTTGAGGAACACTTTACATGAAGTGTCTCTAAGAACTGTGTTTTAACATAGTAGTTACTTATTAATACATGTGTACTTACACAAAATATAAATGTTATTATGCATAGTTACAATGTACTTAATTTGTAAATATTTTTGCACGATATTACCCCAACCCTGTTCAGATACAACTACAAAAAGATTTACACATTAAGTACATTGTAACTATGCATAATAACATTGTAATTATGCGTAAGTACACATGTATTTACTAAGTAACGACTATGTAAATACACAGTAATTAGAGACACTTTATGTAAAGTGTTACCTAAGTATGGACTAATGCAGTAATGTTGATTTAAATAATAGTAGTCAAAGTGTTGCAAGCTTCATAATTATAAAGTTAATGGGTGTAAGCTGTAAGTTTTCTAGGACAACACAATGTTTTAATTTAGGTATAATACCCACACATCAAGAGTCCCTTTTCCGGTAGGTAATGGCACACGTACTCACATTTTCAGCAAGTCTATGCCACCATTCCAATACACAGTGCATAATATAATATTGAGATACTTCTTACAATTAATCCTGTGTAAATACTGTATCACTTTTTGAACATGAACTTTGATGTGAAAACAGTGGATAATAGTTAACCGGCAAGGCTTTTGATTTTTTTTTTGTTTTTAATTTATAGTGGTTTTACTTTCCTTTGAGATGCTTTGACTGATAAGTGAAAGCACAAAACTACTGCTTGTGGTTTGAGCTTTAAACGAAACCCCACTGATTAATTACAATCTCTGCATGATATATAAAGTTATTTAAATTTAAATGATATACAGTCTTCAAGAATCAACTGTGCGTTGTCTTGTTACACTTCATCATCTTGAGTAGGGAGGTTAAAAAGTTAAACAGTCAGTTTAACAATGTACATTTGATCTAGCACTAATCTCAAATGCTCAATCATTGTAAATAGCACTCTAAGTATTAGAATTGCTTAAAGATGAAAGTACAGAAAAAGAAATGCTGAATGACATCTAAATAATTATTTCTGCTCAATCACTAAATCCATACATTAAAACACCTGTTTGTAGATGTGATATATACGTGACCAATCAAGCACTTATGTGTGGATATGAAATTCACAATTAGACAGAGCTGGTGAAAGTGTCAGGAGAAGTAACATGGAAGAGCACAATTCAAACCCTTTGACTGCTAACACCTTTTTATCATGTTTGACACTTACAAAGAGTTAGTAAGGATTATTTTATTTATTTTTTTTATACATTTTTATTTTCTTGATTTAGCAAATTAACCCGTCAGCCAACAGAAATGGTCGGTGTATCTCTTAGGTGGGCAAAATCCTCATGCCAACCTGTAACCTCTTTAAAATTTGATTTGTTCAAACTTCTCGTTAACAAAAGAGCTTAATACCCCTAACAAACCATCAAGACTAGCCTACAGTAAAAAGAATAGCTGACATCACTATTTCAAACTGAGAGTAGCACAAGACTAAGACCAGCGCACACTTTTGCCAGTTGAGTGGGAGATAGATTCACAGGGTTAGAGGCACTTTATTGGTATTTCATTTTACGATCTTCTGCTCTTCTATCAGTCAAATCGTACTAGGTAAAGTTGTTGATGGGGCAGATGTCTTATATGGTAGTGGGTACTGCCCCTAGTTAATGCTGACTCATTCTACATGAGGATTAAAAATCAATAATCCATGGCTGACTGGCCAGCCTCACAGATGCCAGGTAAATGATACAGTAGTCGGTGGCTTGCCAACCTGTCCTACAGATTTTTTTGGGGGAGGAAACCACAGTATAAGCCCTTTGTAAAGCGGTTCTCAATCGCTCCAGCTGTTACCATACAGCTCTGGTCAAATGTAGTTTCTTTGATTACACAATGTTAAATAAAAGATCAACATTTTGTTCATATAGTTTATTTATTTTAATTAAAATTCAAGGTGATGCTAAACCTTTGGCCGTAGCTGTAGGCAGCTAAAGATAAACATAACAAACTCCGTCCAGTTTTAACCCTTAATAATCATGCTTGTTTTTTATTGATCCCACACAAATAGACAGTTTGACACAATTGTAATTTAATCATCTGTCATTGTCTTTAAAGAGCATGTTCTCTGTAGTGACTACTGCATTACTCAAGCTTTCTTGAATTTCAACAGTAAAACCCAAATTGACAGAATCACTGTCAAGACTGGCAAGAACACTGGTTTCAAGCAATAAAATAAATGTAGATACAAAATCTGTTGGCAATATGTCCTGGACCACTTATGTTCACACCGATACCTGTTTCAAATCAAATACAACAGTGCAGGTGAAACTTGTACCATTAACACTGCACCATTTACATATCCAAAACGATTACTGGTAATTGTTCATTAGGTTGCATAGCAATAGAAAAAAGTGTATCTCTGTATTCATGTAAGTCTTTAGGCATTCATCGAGCTATGGCTGTTTATTTCCTGTATGTCAGATATCTCTAATGTCATCTCATCTTCCTGACATGAAACAGAATCAATAACGATTGTGTAGCACATGTTTACACATGGTAGGTAAAGAAACCTACAGTGTTTTTGTTAGTATATATATATATATATATATATATATATATATATATATATATATATATATATATATATATATATATATATATATATATATATATAATACATCATAGTAAGGTGTGGATGCATCTGACACTAGAGATGAAGGTTGTTCACTGTTATACATTTGTTGGTGGACTCAAAAAAAAAACCTGTCTAAAACCTAGAGCGCCTGTAAAAGTAGCAATAACTGTGTTTTTGCATGTTAGTTTACATAGTTCCTTTTGTCAGATATGTTGAAGCCTTGAGGGACTGAAGTCATTTTTCATGTGAAGACAGCAAAACCTGCTGAACTGAATTATATATATATATATACACAACAAAACCTAGATTAACTAACTCTAAGCTTTAAAAGTGTGATCAACTAACAGCTGGTTCAGGAATGTTCAGGAAGGCTGTGTTTTCTGTGAAGTGATATTGTCCTTATTAATGCATCACAATTAGATATTAATTCTAAGGTCATCCATGCTGGCATTACTTTCAAAATGAGGGGTTTTGTGGGCTCCCCATTCTTTCCTCTCATAAGCCCCAGAAGGTAATTAATTGTGATTTTACCTTTATCAGTGTGATGTTACCAAGAATACGTGCCCATAGAGAGTTCCAAGCACTGTATAACATAATAACCTGCAGTATCAGTTTTAGTCTTCAAGGGCTGGATTTTAAGAAATTATTTTCATGAAACATTGCAGGTAAACAGAAAGAATATTCTGGAGCTAGGATGGGAGGACTGTCAGCTTCTCCAAAGGGCGAAGGGCTCTTCTTTTTTTTTTTTAGGGGTGGGTGGGGGGGTCATTGGTAAGGTACACCTTGCCTACAAATGTATGTTTCTGCTCCACACTTAATCCATCATATTAAATAAAATCTACAATTTTAGTTATTTTTTTAATCTTTTTAATAGGAGATTATGCATTAAATATTACTTGTAACCTGGACGACAAACATGTTGAGTAAATACTGGTTAGATCCGGTTCTAGTGCAAAGGTCCATTTACTGTTTACACATCTGATAAGGTGTTTGAGTCATCATGCAGATGTAATATTTAGTTCCTCATATCAATGAATGGTGTCTTAATTTTTCAATATGTCTTCTTTAACCCGGTTCGATTTTGGCTTTCACTAACCCCCCCCCCCCCCCCCCCCGCCCCCACCCCCCAAAAAAATAAAATATATTGTTTTGCCTTGAATTAGGCAAATATATTGTTTTGCCTTGAAATTAGGCAGATTTATGCACCAGACTTAGCTTAAAAGGCAATGTCACCTGATAACAGTGATAAATATCCCTAGTGTATTTTTAGTTAAGGAACATAACTCTCAGGTATCTGGAGCTTGTGCGCCTTTTACCAAGACTGTTGAGTGATAACCTTTGCTTGCAGAGAAGTTTAGTTTGTGGCTATTAGTCTTTCATCATGGGAGGTACTGCTCTACCAGCGCTGTTAGGAAACATTAAGACCCTGCTGAGCTAGTGCAAGGACACATTTTCCCATTTCTGTTACAAAAGAAGTCTTTGTCTTTTGGATTTGCTGAGAAATTCTATCTTTGCTACAAACCATCCATGAACTACCATAGCCATTCATTTTTTTAAAGAAGGGTGTATGAGTTGATGAATTTGGATGGTTTCCACAGCTATATGTATCATCGTATTCAGACTTATTGACATTTAAGTATAGTTTACGATGGAAAATGTCTTTTTTTTTTTAAACAATTCACCTCAGGAAGAAAAAAATGAATATTTGTTAATTAGGTAAAACAGCAGCGTCAGTGTTTGAAGTATAATCATTCCTCTTCTTTTTAGGAATGTAAGTTTTGATCTGTTTTAATCCTACCCCTGTAGCATACTGTTTGAACTCCACAATCAGACTGGAAAATGGAATAAGATGCTAGGAATGAGTCACTCCAGTAGAGACCCTGCCAACCACCACACAAGTACACTACAGAAAGGGTGGGAGAAACAATAAATACACTGCATGTGCAATTGCTATATTTCCAGTTTTTTAAAACATTTTGTAGCCTTTGTTACGCCATTTTGTCTTTTGAAAAGTTGGATTTTTTCATGTTTTAGGTCTATGATTTACTATGGATTATCATGTGATTTACAAAAATAGGTGTGTGTGTGTGTGTGTGTGTGGTGATTTAAGAGGTGGACCACTATGCTCAACTTAAATCTTCTAAATAATTGTGCAAAAATTTTATTATTTTTAATCTTTTTTTTTTTTCTTACACTTCAGCGATCCAATCCTGAAAGGATCATGGTATTAAATATAACCCAGCTGACACACCTTCCGTGCAAAAATGCCCCCCCCCCCCCCCCCCCCCCCAATAATGATTTGAAACACTGCAGGCCAAGCATAGCATTAAACTGTGTCATTTAATCTTCCTTCAAGTATAAAGGGCTTTATTGCATAATTTATGCACTTGTGCAACTGTACTCCCTTAGGGTCAGGATTTGGATCAAAAACAGTTCAGATCATCAGCCTGAATAAATATGGATAAAAGCTTCATGACTGGTTATACAAACAGGCATGGCTCTTTTGTGCAGCGGTTAAGAAACTCTATTGCAGAATAAAGGTCTCCACACAACAGATGTGATGCGATTTGTCCAGCGATAAAATGGTACTTTCGCTGCGACACCACCTTTCACACCCGTGGTGACAGGTGTGCGCGATGTGATAGACCACTCTCTTGATTGTATCTTCAGCTGGAAAAATTCACACGTATGATAGTCCTTTGTACAGCTAATAAAAATATAGAACGCCTAATAGCTTTTCAGAATACTTATTTCAGTAAAGGTAAACGTAAATTTCCAGTTTCCTGGAAATGGACTGCCAGATGTTCTCCCTCACTGCCGTGTCTTTATAATTGTTGTATCCTTTATTGTACAGCTCCGGGTATTTTGATTTTGCAAGAAAGATATTTTCTCTGCCACTGAAGGCGCGCACGGGAAGCTGTTCCTCATTGGTCAGTTTGGCCAATCCTGTTGTTTTTGCGTCGCTTCAGTGCCGTCGTCGCATCACAGGCAGTGTAAAAAAGACACGTTCGCTTGTCACGTCACGTCCGGTGTATAGAGGCCTTAAGGTTGTTTTGCAACAAGCATCCCTGTTACATAGGATTAACCAACATTGCAGGTCTTCAGAGATACCAGAAACATTTGGTATGCCACTAAAAACCCACATAATGTATAAGGCAATAATACTGGTGGCATTCATTTTAGGTTGCAGGTTTCTAGATTTTCAGGGATTACAGATTATTTTGGTTTTTCTGGTTCCATTGATATAAAGTTATTTAGATATATCTTGGTTGCGGGGCTGGTAAGTAATCCAGAGTGAGTTTTATTTAACCACAGTAGATCTTGCTTTCATTAAACAGACTAAAGTTTAACACAAATAGAACTGTATTAAATTGCGTCATTGCGGTAGTGTAAAGTGAAACGCTGATGAAAATGTATGATTATTAATCTTATTAAAGATTGTGCCGGACATGATCCTGACTACTGAAACAGCCGTAATTATATGGCTTGGATACCCCTCTATAATGTCTCTGAAGCAGTTTGTAAGTGGTAAGGAAATGTTTAATCTGTCATTGCGGTTAACTGATGATGTTTAACTTTTCTTTGCCTTCTACATCTTAGGAGTAAGGAGCACAAAGTTCCCTGCTCTTTCTGGGTGACGTGCTGATGTTGCTACACTGTCTGTACATTTGTTTGGTGTTTTTCTTCTTCAATGACAAGATAGTGGGTGATGAGAGACTGGTGAAAAGAAGACCCAGCTGTAGCAGGTGCGAAGGGGCATTTCAAAGACAAAACAAATCACAAGCAGGGAAGGCTTGCACCAAGCCATCTGAACTGCCCAAGGCAAGAGTATTTTGTTTAAATAAAAAAAAGAAAAAGACCGTAACAGATCATGCATTTTAATTTTCTCTGGAGAATATTGATGTGTACACAATTCTGTTTGAGAGATGAAGTTACCCATCTATTTTTTTTTTTTTTAAAAAGTAAAAAGTTGGTCCATGTTTCCCTAAGGCAGCGATTTCCCTGGGAAGCTGCAACATTATTTCAGGAGGATCCAAAAACATACAGAAATATTTTCTAGTCCCAAATGACCCTGACATCTGACAAAGCAATGTTCCCCAGACCGAGGGATCAATCTGTTTACATGAGCACTGCTGCTAGGTGTGTGGGATTATTTCCACGGGACATCAGTCCAAATGTAGAGTAATAACAATTTCTGTTAACTGTGCTTACAGTACTGCATGTACTGTACCAGTGTACAACCAAAAGGAGTGATTGAAAGAACAACATTACACATGTATATAAGCACGTACACAAGTTAAAACCCATGCCCTATTATTGTCTCCCAGTCCTTTCTGTGCTCCTGGACTGATCAGTATTTCCATTCATAACTGTTTGCTATGTTTCAATAGGTACATATCGCTGGTGGTGCTTGCCACTTGATTGATTAACATTAATCTTCACAGAAACTTAGAAGAGGTAGGATTTCCTAACCAAGCACCTTCTGGGCACGCAGCCAACCTGCCCTGAGGTATTCATTTAAAATCTTCAGCCTCCCAGTTTAAATCCCCAGCCTTTTCTGTTTTGCAATTGCTTCTTAACAAACGGCTTCAGTTTGGTTTTAACTTAAAATACTGTACATTCAAACCTTGAGTCCTCATCTGTGTCAATTGACCTGGGTCTGCCGTCTGGGTCTACTGTAACTGCTGTAAAGAACGATTAGTAATACCACTTTGTTTTCTAAGTCATACTGTGACAGTGTATATTCCATATTCACCATGCAAAGCTTTTTGCATTGTAATTGTTACTGCTGTGAGGTCATCTTGCTGTACTGTTAGTATGACTGTCTTACAGCTTAAAAAAATTGGTGTGTCACTGTTACTAGGCTTTTAGCATTAAGAAGACCTCAAAAACCCAGAAGATAGTTATCACTCAACAGCCACAGTAGCATAGAGCAATACTGTCCACTCCATACTATTATTAGTAGTCTTAGTAGTTGTAGTCATCATAGCTGTGTTTGCCATCTTATATTTTAGATGTTTAGCTATAAGTATGCAAAAACCAACAGAAACGTCAGCAAAAGAAAAAAGAGACCTCCACATTTGCTTGTATGTGTTCTTGTGCTGATCAGTCATCAACATTCAACCTGGAATCCTATTTTACTAAACATGTTGATTCGCTACAGCTTCAGCAAGAAGCCAAACTATAGCATCAGTCAGCCCTCGTTGTCATGTTTTTTCCTACCCCTAGATGGCAACTGCTTACCTTGTTACAGGTTGCAAGTCACAGCACTTGAGGGTGAAGATGGATCACAGTGAGTCCCAGTGACAACAAACCAGAGCAGTGAAACCAGTCTCTGAGCTTTCTCACCAGCATTCCATCGGATACAAGTTATTGAAGCTGACACCCTGGGATCTTTCAATAAGCTGCTTGATGAGATTCTGGGATCAATAAGCTACTAACAACCAAACGAGCAAGATGGATTGAATGGCCTCCTCTCGTTTGTAAACTTTCTTATGTTCTTATGTTCTTATGTTCTATGTTCTAAGTGCACCCCGGTGCTCGAAGCATGTTCTGTTTCTCTGTGGCTTTACAGTATTTTAAAACTCCTCTTATAATCTGTGAAGTAAAAAACCGACAGGCCCGTTAATAATACCCTATATGAAATATCTTGACCCCTACATGAAGCCTACATGAAGAGTGTCTATTGAAAGAAAGTTTTTATAACCACCTTGTTGAAATAAAATGAGCAGCTACCAGCATTCGGACCCATTCTTGTATGTGTTCTGGACAAGCTTTCTCCTGCCATAAGCATCCCTTACAGCAGGTAATCAGTTAAAGATTTACAGCATTTAAAAAAAAAAAGCTAAATTGTTCAAAAAGTCATTTTTTCCTATCTCTGTTTCTTTCTCTGTATCAGCAGCAGTAAACACCCAGGTGCTGTAAATGTTGGGAGTGCCACTGAAAAGGGACCAAGCCGTTAATAATCAATTGTGACTTTTTTTTTTTAATTAAGGTTTTGCATATCACCCAGACAAGCAATTCTCAGCACTATGTTTAGGCTTGTTCTCTACTGGTTCAACTCTAGCTGTAACCTTCCATCCCAAGCTATTTATACAGTACTGTTCCATCTAGACTAGTTTGAATAGCAAATATATGCATGCATTGTTTCCCTTCTTTCAATAATGTAGTATTGTGGCAATAATCAGTATGCATTTTATATCATAATTACTTAAAAGGTTTTTTTTTTTTTTTTTTGATGGAATAGCCCTTAAGTGGCATGTTTTTAAAAAAAAAAAAAAAGATTAGCTGTATGGTTGCAATACGAGGATGAATTTTGTGTAGGATTATCCCAATACAGCAAGAAGCTTATGCTAATACAGTCACTACTGCCCAAAACATTCGGCTTAACTACCCCTGACTGGCATTGGCATTGGTATCTGTTACAGGACTAACATGAGCAGAAAAGGCAGTTAATCTCAGGATGCTGGCATATTCCTATGACACTTGGATGCCATGCAAAGGATATTGATCTTGGCCCACTGATCTTGGGTGAACTGCTGGATGTGTGGATTAATTTACCTAGAAACAGGAAGGAATTGTTTCACAGCAAGAGAAAGTTTTAATCCTTTGAAAGCCTAAGCAAAAACAAATCTGCTTTCACCCTGACAGAGAGTACAGACTGTTCCTGTTATTGAACAGCAGTGACAGCACATAACAAAATATGTTTTAGGGGTTGTTTAGATTTGATGGTAACACTTTACATTACCGCTAAGTGTCTCTAATTTATGTTTATTTACATAGTAGTTACTTAGTAAATAATTGCTATTATGCATAGTTACAATGCACTTAATGTGTCAATCTTTGTGCACGATATATTTAAGTACACAATTGTATTAGAAAAGGAGTAGGGTCAGGATTTTATTGTGCAAAAAGATTTACACATTAAGTAGCTATGCATAATAACATCGTAATATGTGTAAGTACACATGTGTTTACTATGTAACTACTATGTAAATACACAGTAATTAGAGACGCAATGTAAAGTGCTACCAATGTTATTTCTTTCAGAAAAGTCCTTGCACTCATTTGTTCGGATAGCATTTCACAAATAAAGTTATTGCTTTCAGAAATCTTTATTGCTTGTTTGTGGGTAACTTATTTGGTCTTTTTTTGTTATGAAGTATTTTTGCAGTGAAGGTGTTTACAGAACAAACATAATAACCACACAGCCATCTCCTGTGCAACCAAACCCCTTTATGTGGGAAGGAAAATGCTTTTCTAGACAATGTTCACGTCAATGCCAGTACATAGACAGCAGAAAAGCTTCTAAAATACAATACTTCTGTCATTAACTCGAACAGTATTGATACAAGCTCTACATTCATTCAAATGTGTTTATGTATGCAATTGCTTACAACAACATATATTATGTATTCACAACAGGGTGATACATTTTAAAGTCCTGACTTGTCTTTTTCATTTAACCTTGATGTTTTGCCACCTGCAACAAGCTTCCACCTGTTTGATGTGAGAACAATACTGCCAAAATCTTTTTTAAAAATGTCCCTCAAAATAAATATCATGCTTCTTCTTGCTTGCTTAACGTTTCTTGCCATTACAGAAGCGTGCAATTATTAGAAGTCCTTGTTCTTAATCATAATGATAAATGAATGCATTAATGCAAATAGCTGTTTCCTTTGCAACACACACACACACACACACACACACACACACACACACACACACACACATACACACACACACACATATGTACACACACACACACACACACACACACAGAGTTAAATGAATTTTAGTGAAAAGTGTATTTATTCTTGGAGAAAAAACATGTGGCCGTGGCCATGGCATGTGGCTGATACATATGCCGAACAAAATCTTTGTATACAAATACAACTGGCACCAGTAGTAAATAAAGCTAACTAACTAACTAACTATATGTATGTATGTGTGTGTGTGTGTGTGTGTGTGTGTGTGTGTGTGTGTGTGTGTGTGTGTGTGTGTGTGTGTGTGTGTGTGAGAAATTAAGAAATAACATTATAGACAGATTTATATTGCCAAATGGAGAATTAACCCAATATAAAAATACTGATTGTTTTGCATTTTTTTACATAAAAAGTATTAGATTGAACACCAATGTTAACTAATTAATGAATTATCCAGAAACATATTTTCTGGGTTTAAATTTTTAAAACCAGACTGCTATATTCAACCTGAGCACTGGTTACATCAAAAATAGAAAATTCGGTCCCACCGTTAATGTTGTGAAATTGACAGACAAATGAAAAGTACAACAAAATAATGGCAAGACAGGGATCAGATGTCTCCTGATCTTATAAAGCAAAGTAGCTGGAACAAACACTGTAAGTATCTAGAGGGAGGTTTGCAACAAGACTCTTTATTGACTGAATGCATCAGATTAGACTGCAACACTATCCAGTAATACAATAGGAGCTGTCCAAAGCCGTGCAATTATTCACATACATCAGTATAATAACATAGCTCCAGAATATGCCAAGACAAGAGGCGGCTTGGAAAGACAGCAAGAAACACCATAACCAAACCACAGGCTTCCTCTGTGCTTGTCAATGAAATCACAAGACAGTTTTGTGAGATTTGACAGCTAGGAGGAGCACATGTACAACATCCACAATACAGGTACTGTGGCAAACCACAAAGCCTGACTTATTATACCAGACCCATCAGAACAATGGACATCCAGGTCACATGTACACCTGCCATGAAATAAGGGCACATTTGTGTCAGTTCTGTTTATGCTTTTATAGGATTCACAATCTATAGCAGAAAAGAATGAAAAGGAATAGTCTTCTATGATGTACAGTATGAAAACAAACAATGGCTAACAACAAGCTAAGATGGATCATACTTAGCTTAGGCCTATGAACAGTAGCAATCATTTTTAAGAGCTGGACAAGGCTGACTTGCTTGCCTTATGGTAGGCTTGAGGTAAGATCAGAGAGCAATGATGGTAAGAGGGCATTGCATTTGTAATCAGCTTACTTACCATAAGCAGTATTGGTTGGGGAAGACAAGAAGATTAAATTATTTGTAATGTTGTACTGTTTTTAACCTTTGTGGTAACGGCTCATCCAAAATTAAATGTTTATGTAAATAACATGGAGTATATAGACCTACTCACGTGTATTATCCAAACAGGACACTGTTAATTTGACCTTCTGAACAGAGTTTTGACATCAAGGTAGAGTTACTGTTGAGCAAGTGTAATTATGTATACTGTGAATATACAATGGGAAATGTGTAAATTCTACATGCAAATAACTTGATTCATTAAATCGTAAAAGTAGGCACGTGATACTGGATCAGGTTTGTGTTTAATTAAACTTGCAATGGAAAACAAGATTTTTTTTTTTTTTAGGTGCCATCTTAACTTGAACGCAAAGACAAAGTGTTTTCTCTTTGTTTATGCATCACCACATATTAATCTCATCTTTCATAGCCTGTTTATAATGCTGTTTGCATCCTGGCACAGGTTCTTTCTTTTTTTCTTTATGTGTCTCATTCTGGGAATTTGCAGCTTCTGTGTAGTTCCTGGCAGATATCAAAATAAAACTCTGTATGTTCTCTCTCTCTCTCTCTCTCTCTCTCTCTCTCTCTCTCTCTCTCTCACACACCTATATATATATATATATATATATATATATATATATATATATATATATATATATATATATAGGGTATGATATTTGTTTTAATCATCTTTTTTTTTTTTTTTTTTTTTTCACAGTGACAGGGAGGATTCCAAAGCCTTCACAACTTTCCCTAAGAGCAGGTCATGAATGCTGGCCTGCTGCCATTGGGAATTGTGCCTGGCTGAAAGAGATGCTATAGTTCTGCAGCCTCCTCACAAATGCTGGAGCTTAAGGAGGCACTGCTTCTCACACACATTAGCACTCAAGACGGCTCCTCTGCTACCTTTGTGGCAGGCTCTGACAAACTCTGGCACTTTGACCTAATCCAGTTCCCTGCGCAGCTGTGCTGAAAGTTACCTTTAGTTTTATCACATTTTAATGCAAACAAGGCCGGAAGGGTGCTTGTTTGGCTTGCTGAAGCCGTGACAGACCCTCTGAATGGAAGATCCTGTAGTTGGGGAGAAAAATGTGACAAGGAGCTTTATCACCGCTCCCCGCAAGACAATCTGAAAATGATTGCTTCTTTCAGAATGAATTCCCTTACTGGGGGCCTAACCCAATACACAGGATCTGCTCAGCAGCTCGACAGCACTGTGAGTAATTCCCCCATCCCAAAGACACTTTTTTGGCTCCATTGTCTTCTGCTAACCCTGTTTTTCCTAAGAGGATTAGCTGAGGGTGGCTGAGTCAGAGAAGAGACAGTTAACAGGACTGATTTCTAGTTAGTGGCAATGTAGCCCAAAAGCCAGTGGCTGAGACACTTTTTCAGCAGTGTTACATATGATTGTGCATAACAAACAATCAATGACAAAGCAGTTTATGTGTGATAGAACTTTAAAAACGTTTTTCCTTAGTTTTATGCCCATTATTGCATTAATGTTTAACCACCCTGAAGATTTTCTGAAACAAATTTATTGTCTTAAAAAAAAAAAAAAATTACCAAAATATGCCTTTTTTATATAAATATCCATTTGGGATTGTCTCACTACAATAGTTAAAAAAGGAAAAAAAAAAACAGCAGTTGCGCCTGTACGAATATTGAATTCTTCAACTGCTGATGTAAAAAACATGTTTGTAATTATTATCGATAATCATAATTTTAAAAGAACCATGAAAACAACTTTAAACCATTTTTTATAAATGTGTAAATAAGATTTGTACCAATCCATTACTCACTATCAAAAACATGCACTGAATCTCACTAAAGGCAAATCGACTTAGCCATTTATTTATTTTATTAGGAACACTAGTTAAGTTTTAACAGTTTTGAAGATGGCAAGCAGGTTATTTCAGTTAAAGGGAGTTGGGTTGAAGATTGAAGGGGTCAGTTTGTAACATGACATGTCTCTGCTTAATTAACAAGCACAGAGTTCATTATTCAAACTCTGAGTGACTTTGGAAGCATGTACTGTACATTCCAATGCCAAATTGTGAGTGTGTGTTATTGTGAGCTCATCCGCTACACAATGAAAACCTTGCAGCCTAAACGTAATTCAGCACCAGAAATAACATTCACTGTGAGTGAGTTTATACAGAAGATGAGATCAGTCTGTCTGACATCATGTCGACACTTTGGGTTCCCCTAGAAATCTTCCACTTACTTCTTTGTGGTTTTCTAACAGGCAAATTCAGACCTGACTGTACCCATCTTAATTCCTTTTGTTTTTGAAGATGAAATCATAAGTAGTGGCTCAGAGGTATTTGCCATTGCTTTGTTAATGGTTAGTGGATAGGAAAAACACATATTGTATGTGCTGATATTGTATTTTGGGTTGTGATACTAAACCTGGCCTGAGGGAAGGTTCATATCACTGAGCAGTGAAAGGATAATGCCTGCAGTTAAAGAGCTGTTGGCAAAGGAGGATGCAGATGATGGATGTGTGTTACTGGATATGTTAATGAAGTCCTGTCTGTGAAGCATGAGAGAACTTGTTATTTAATGCTATTCATTTGTCCATTTCTTGAAATAAAAACTTGGGTTTAGCTCATTTTTTTGCAGTTTTGTCATGACTTTCATAAACCATCTAACCAGAAGCTGGCACGTGTTTTTTTCTGTGGGTAATTACACCATTGCCTTGTGCCTGTGGTATAATTGCTGCAGTTCATCATACACATTTTATATACTGTACACACACAAAAAACAGCACGCAGTTCTAATGCCCTGAATAAATTGAGCGCAATCTTCTTTCACCTGCCGCATGTCCATCAAAGTACCTTGTCACCCTGTAGGTCCCCACTCAACTAGAAAGGAACATGTGCCTTCCTTCCCATTCTAGACGAGTGTTATTTGTGAAGAGCAGAAACTTCTCTAGGATGATATCAATTAACTAAAACGCAACCAAGCTAAATATGAAAAAAAAAGATTTATTATCTTAAACACCTAAAAAAGAATGAAACGCATACTTTTGAGGAATTCTGATATGCTTAAGTTAATTAAAATCATGTTCTTGCGACATTATAACATTCTATTGGTAACTCAATACAATAGTAGCCTTTTTTAAAGACAGTGAGTCATAATGCGCTGCAAGTCTGCCACTGTTTCATTTTATTAATAATAAAAGAAATACATTGGAGGAAGTCCCCTGCTCCCAGCTGCTCTAGGGTTTCCTGCTGTCACACTCATAGCACATGCCTTTGTTGTCGCTGTCGCTGTAACTGGAGATTAGCATTCTTGCAGAACTGCAATTTCTGGTGGTTGCGATCGCACAAGTATCAGCTGACAATGGCGTGCTACATTTTATTTCAAAGAGGTTGCGGTAACAATGGCTTCTAGTAATAACAGTATACCCTTTCCCCTCTGGGAAAGGGAGTGAATGCTATCTTGCCACACCATCTCATTTCTTTAAAGCTTTGCACTAACCGCTGACATATCACACAAATGCCTCCTTTATTACCTGCCAGTGATTGTCTGCTTTATTAGGAATAGCCTCAGGAACCCAGGTCCTCATGCCAGCAAAGTGTTACACTTATTCCATGTGAATTTGACTCTGTCTAGCGTTCCATGAGGCCCCATTATACACCTGCCCTGTCTTACTAACTCAGGGAAGCCTAGGTTACACTGTCTATGAAAGGCCTTTGTGTAATCCGCTGGGTTGCATGGTAGTTTTCAACTGGCACAACTCAATATTTTTGGAGGGTTTGTGGCACATACTGTATTAAAGGCCCTGTTCCCTTAAAGACTGAAAGTATGATTTTCTGATTGCTGCTCAGTGGCAGAGTTATAAGTGTTTCTGATAAACGCCCATGCCCGAGTTTCTGTCCTCAGTATTTTCATATTCATTTAAATAAGGTAGGGCAAAAAGATGCCACCTATCTATTTTATGAGATGAACAAGAAAAAGGCTGTCATCTTCTTCTAATTCTATTCGAGAACTTTGCAAGCATTTGTATTTCTAGCTATATAATAAGCATGTGTTCTTTACATTACATTATACCTGTTGGACATCAGTCAGATTATGATTTTATGGATTTAATATTGCTTTGGTTAAGTGGATCAAGTCCCTTATAACAAGCCTGTAGTGATCAGTCTGATAACCCATTCTGTTCCCGATTCTTATAGTGTAGATATAATGATATAAGCATTAGATAAAGTATATATGTATGAGTAAATCAAGAGGTTAAAAAATGTCTGTTCATCATGCATACGGTTAAAAAATACCACCCTGAAAATATAAGTAATGCATTATTGTCTGCCTGGGGAATGACAATCAGTTTGTGAAGAAACTAAAGGTGTCTTAAGGAAGCCAGTGGCTGAATGGGGATTCAGCAACACAACAGGAGGGAGGGGAAAAATATTACAGCGACAACCACCACTGAACATCAAGCTTCTCATACACAAGCTTACCTCCTTACATACAGTGGCATGTGTTCCTCATTACCCTCGGCCAGTAAGCATATAGAACTTCGTATTTCTGAATCACAGATTAGAGACAAGTGAACGGCGAGTCTTATCTGAAACTGGCATTAGCTCTTTATAAAAAAGAGACAACCCTGATGATGTATGGAGGAATACAGAAAGCACTTGTAACTGTGAGCACGTCAATATTACATTACATTTAGTAACATACAAGTTGTTCTAAGGGTCTGAGACCCCTTGTCTCAGTCCTGACCTGAAAGACCACCCACTCACAGGGTAACCGGGTAGCTTAGACACCCTTGGTGGAGCAGTCGACTGATTGTATTAAATTGTTTAGAGGATTTGTGATGTCTGACCCCTGACCTTTGTACATTGTTTTTTTTTATCTCTGATTTGTCATTGGTGATTCCACGAGCCTTGCTGAGTAAATGTCAAGCTGGATCACACCATTCTAGAAACTGGGATATACTCATTTCTGTGTTCTTACCAGTGCCCACCAGTGATAATAGTTTAGAGCAAGCACTGATTTCCTGTAAGAGGGAATATCCTGAAACTCCTTTCAGCAGTGAACTGTCATTGATATCTAAACTTTTTGCAACTGAGGCTAATCTTTGCAAGACTGCATTGCAGATTGGTGACTCAGATCAGTGATATATATATATATAATATATATATTATATATATATATATATATAATATATATATATATATATATATATATATATCCCTCTACGAGGTCTGCCCTCCAGAGAAATCCGAATTAATTCTCATGATTGTTTCAGAGTTTCTGTTTAACATCAGTGATGTTTTGTTTTTTTTTGTTTTTTTAAATTATTTTCTTATTGTGAGTTATTCAGGGAGGCACCGGTCCAAGTCAGCATTTTAGCTACTTCCAAAATCATAAGAGCCCTGATAGTGGTTTACATAGTGCAGATAGCAAGGCTGCAGCATTTAACTGTCCTTTGAAAATGATTTTAATGTAGATCCCTCCTTTATTGTTCCTTTTATTATTTGATTAATATCAAACTCACTTACATCACTAAAGATATCACAGCTGTGTTTTATTCTGCAAAATATAAGATATAGACAGGACCCACTACCCTTACATTGAACTGCATAAGGGAACCTTAGTTCCAATTGTCAAAGCTCCACTTGGTTCTTTGAATACCATGCACATGGTTGTTATTTTATATTCTATCTGATGCATTTGATTGCATTTTTTTCAGTAACAGAAATGTGCATTTCTGCCATACATATTAAGCATAGTGACGACAACTCCAATGAGTGGTAACTCTGAAGCCTTAGCATAAACATCTACTTTTCTTCTCCAAGAGGCTTCAAGCTGTCTAAACAATGACAGTGAGGGACAGTAACAACTAACATGAAACAGCCCTGGGAAAATAGAATGCAAACTTAGAATAGGGGTTACAGGGAAAAAAAGTCTTATTTTTCTTTGCCTAAGAAATATGAACTTGCTTCCCACATCTGTTTGCTTCACTAGCTGAGTTGCCAGGTGCAGAGCACTACCAGGTCAGGACACTGTCATGATATGTGCTGCTGTATAAATTTTTTCCCATTATTTTCCCTCCATTTGGTAACAGTATTAATGCTAAAAGACATGTTTCATCTTTTCCATTACATGTTTTCAGTGCAATATGTTAATTAACTCTCACGAATCTAGTTATTCTTTGCTGTTATGACAGCTGACAGCATGTAATGACGGTGTCAGTAAGTAATGCACTTCATTATTTGTTGAAATCTATTTTAAAGCATGTGACTGACTTTTTCTTTCAGCATGTATACTTATAGTGCATACACTTATTTACAGCTTGTGTATATTATACAGTGCTTATTGCTCATCACCTCAACACAATGCAAGGAGTCTATGCAGCTTACCCCTCAAAGAACAACCACCTCTGCTATTCAGTCCTGTGTCTTTTTATTGCAACTTTGTGGTGTTTTGTGTAAGGAGAACCAACCTTGTAGTAGTTGTAGTTATTTCATAAATCTTACCTGTCCTATCCTTTCATTCATTACAGTGGTCTCAAACATGCAGTAAACACATATTATCCTTTTACAGCATGCATTTTTCGACAACATAAGGTAAGAGAAAGTTCTCAGCTTGCTTGCTATGCCTTCAGGTTTATAGCATCTTAATGGCTGCAAATCATGTCAGTCATCTGGGAAAGCAGCTGGTTGGTTAATGACATGAAAGTAGGCCTTGAATGAGAGGGGACAATTTTACTCTTCAGGTAGGAAGGAAGGAAGGACTGCAGCTATTCGACCTCAGAATCTTGTGTTTATGAACGGATAGGTGTATAAGGAAAGTCTGTAGCCTTCTTTCAGAATGTGACTTGTTATATAGTATTTTCAAATGGCTGAAGATATATCAGTAGAAAACAATGATTAAAATAAAATACATTCCATTTTGATAATATGAAACTTTTTGGGAATTGTATTGCTCTGGTGTTTGAAATGACCCCATCCTCTTTTGGTATGGCATGTGGACCAGTAAGTGGGTGGGATTCTTGTATCTGTCTAAATGCCTCACACAGTTAAGTGTCTTCAAATGTTTCATAGTTCTGTTGTAATCATGATGATGGCCATTAATTATTCTAAGCCCATGTTTTTTTTTTTTAATGGATCAAATAAAAATGTTATTTCTGTTTCCTGAGTCAGGCATATTCACAACCACGCCATAATGTAAACTAACATGCTGTGTCAATGCTGTGCAGCCTTATTACCTACATTGTTCCCTGGATCACATATGTACTAACACAAGGTATTGCTGGTTATAACAGTCCTCCCGAAGCAGAACTACAATTTTGACTCAGTTGTGCCAAAGGACATTGAAGTGTCACACCTCCCAATGGTACTATTTATCTATATAGACACCCCCCTTCTTCCAAATGTACTTCTATTTTTAATTAAAAGATGTACAAATATCTTAAATACAGTCATCAGCTTGGGTTTATCAGCTTGTGTCACATTAAAATGACAAGGGGTTTAGACTCAGTTGGAGTAGCTTTAGGGGGCTTCCTGAATCGTGGCCCGAGTCCATTAACAATTGGAGGGAAAAAATCCTCTGGACTTGTAAAGCAGAAGATGATTGGTGTATCATCAACAGCACTGACGTCTGGGTTTCATAACAAATGGCTTTTCAAAGTAACTATGGCTTCAGATCTCAAGATGTTGGGATTGAATGGTTGCCCATTCCCATCTGATAATGGATACTGTAAGTGAATGTCAGACATTCTGAAGTAATTTCTCCCACTCTAGATGAATTGTTTTGTCTATTTGTCTACAGTGCCTACAACCCAAGGACTCTGCCCATGATTCCTACCATATCTCTTGCATAGCACAAAATTGTTAATGGGGAAATAAGTCATTTGTGTGACAGGGTGCTGTTATAAGAAATGTCATTTTGTGCAGTTTGAGTCTTGGCTGCTCAAACTGTTAAATGATTTATGTTATAATAAAAGACATTAAGATTAAGTCACAAGAAGTTTGTTCTCAGGACCTATTAAACATTAAAAAATATATATATTTTTTTGTTCTAGGAACAGAATAGCATCTATATACAAGATAAAATGCAGCAGATTTTTTTTTACAAATCTTTAACAGTAATTTGTTGATTTCTCATACAGGATTTAAAATAAATATTGGTAACACTTCACATTAACTGTCTTTAATTACTCTGTGTAATTACAATGCTATTATGCATATTTACAATGTATTCAACGTGTAAATCTTTTTGCACAATAAGAGCATGATAGTATCAGAAAAGGGTTAGGGACAGGGTTAGGGTTATATCGTGCAAAATATTGACACAGTAAATACACAGTAATTAGAGACAGAAAGTGTTACCTAAATATTGATGTTGTATTTGTGGAACATTTTTGTGATTATTAAAAGGAGAATAGCCTTGTATGCATGGATCTTCAGTGAACAAAACATAAAGACCTTGTTTTGTGACATGTTGTGTATTAAAAACATAGTTTGTTAGTATCAGTGGTGAGTTAGACATCTGATAGATTTTCCCAATGACGACATGCAACCAGAATATTTTTGCACATCCTTGGAGACTTCTTGACTGTTGTATAATTTCAATGACAATACATCTATACAGGCAGCGTGCCCTGTAAATGAACTGTATTGTCAATAGACACACAATAAAAAGGATTATTGTGTTATATTAGAACCAACAACAGTAACATTGTATGATAATTAGGTGATGTTCTTGAAAAACTGAATGATTTCTTTTTTACTCTTGCCAAAAGTATTGAAAGCTACATTTTAAAGGAATGCCAGGAAGTGACTAAGCTTGTCACCTAATATCATGATATCGTTACCAGATTAAAGATATTGCTTTGCTCTCTTTACAGGCACTATCATTACATTGACATTTGTTTGTAATCTTATTTTGAGTCCAAATAAAAGATAGAAGTTGGCACAAGATTCAAGTATGAAACTGTGTTGGGGGCTATAGTACCATAACTTCCATACAATGTCACTTGGCTCCGGTTATATTTTAAGGTATATCTTTCCTGTAAAATCTACATCTGGTCACTTGTTAGGACTTGTTTCTAATCGTAACACTGCGGAAAGGTATGAGTTCACTGAAACAACTTGCCATATAGTCACAGCTCTAGCACTATCAACCTGCAAGCTTCCAGACTGGGAAATGTTACATTATTTGAGTGACCTCGTAGTGAAATACAAGTTGCCAAGTAGAAAAGGAGCAGAAATTAAAAGCCTCAGAGTTAGTCTTCTCTTTCACAATGTGAACACCTTTAGAGTTTGAAACAGATTATATCAATAAAAAACTAACAAACAAACCTGTAAGATATCATCCAAAGCTGTACACTTCCCATGTAGAAGTGTCTCCTAACTTTCAACCTGGGGGATGTTATTCTATAGAGTTTTCTAAGACTCAGTTTTACCTTAGTCACGAAACCACTAGTTTCCTACTTTCAACGACATAGGGTTATAAATTCATCTTCATGCTAGTTCTCATGAGAAAGTGCTTCTTTAATATCAAGATCCCATCATTTTCAGAGTCTGTTATTCATGTTACTATCGTCATATTTATACTGTATTTATATGAACTCTATAGTGCTATGAATTGTAACGTTTTCAAATAAAGGGTTAAAAATATTGAAATATGTAAATCTATTTTTAAAACTGTATCATACTTTAACTGTATCATACTTTAAGCAAAATCAGTTGTGTCCCTGTTTATTCTCTGTCCAACAAAAGAGAACACAATATGTAATCCTATTTTTTATATTAAAGCATGTATACTGTGCTCAGAGCTACTCTTTCTTAATATGGGTAACATGTTCAAGTTCTCCACTATACAGTCTGTGCCAACAAAATCATCTGTCGGGTACTGCAAGAATCTTTATCTTCATAAGGGCTTTTAAAAAGTGTCATATCATGAAACTATTTGAACTTGAACTTACGAGATGAGATTTCAGAGCTAGTAACCACTACTCACTGTCTAGCTCTGTCTAAGAGAAACCTTTGTTCAATAGTTTAAAAAACATTTGCTTTAAAAAAACAAACATTTGCTTAAAAAAAAAAACATTTGCTTTTCTGAACCCTGCTGGATGTTTTTTTTGGTGACACTTCAGTTTAGGTATATGTTATAAGTGATTATGAATATTCGACTTTTTTTAAATTAATGATGCTATTAACAATTATATGTTTATTATGAGCTGTCAGTTATAATGGATATAGTCCATGTCTTTTCAGGTCTGCTTTCTATATCTGTCTGGCCAATTGTTTGGGGCTCCTTTGCTTTTGCAATTATACACCTTTTTTTTCTATTGTTTATAATCACGTGTAATGGATATTAAAGTGTTACCAATTTTTTTTCTATAAATGAGCAAAATGCCACATCGACCATTTCTCTTCAACTTGGTATTTCAAGCATTTTGTGCTCCATTATGTTTATACTGCAAACATTAAGGGAGAGATTTTTTAATCTCTTTCATGTCCAACCTAGTAGGGAGGGGATAATTAATCTATAAACATGTTATAAGGGATGTGTAGCATGGCAGTAAGAAAGCCCTGCTGTTTAAATGTTTATTTATGTTTAGAACGGGGTCTCCCCCTCCACCCCTGTGTTGTTTTGTGTTTGTTTTTTTTTATTATTTATTGCATTTATATACGATGGCGAAGTGCTGTGTGTTTTGTTTTGTTTTTTGTTTAAATAGAAAACCTTGTGGTAATGTGTGACCGTCGGCTAGCGTGTTGTTAAACTAGCCGGCAGTCACACATAATTAATAAACTCATGCAGATTGTGACCGAGGGGTAATAGAAAAATTACTAACTAGTTAAACCCCTCGGCCACAGTATATAAACCTGAGACGCTCTCAGTTCCGGGTGGGGTGTTCGGAGGGAGACGAGAGTGAGTGAGTGAGGCGAGTGAAAACAAAACACAAATTAACGAACAGTGAAGGCACTTGCCCAGCCTGACCTAGGTTTAGTGGTAATTTGTGTTTGTGATTTCTTTTATTTAAAAACCTTTATTTTTTGCTCTGCGAGCAAGTGTTTTTTGTTCAACCTTTTATTTTATTTTTGTATTCAAATAAACAGCGCACTGCGACTCTTTTTCACTGCAGTAGCTTGTGCGTGTTTTGCTTCCTGCATCTCGCCTGACGTCACCGCAACGCCAGCCTGTCACAGGATGCTATAAGCAAAAGTAGCAGGATATAGCAATGCAGTGTTATGCAATCTAGTCATTTATAAGAAACCTTATAATCCAATAATGTAATATAAATATAAACATGATGATGACAGGCATTTCCATTCCTTATGTTTTGTTATGTAAGTGAGTTATCTGGTCATTTTCTTTTTCCTACAGTGAGTTAGTCACATACGAATGACCTGTTTTAATGTCAGAATGTGTGTAAATAGCAGGAAATAGCACAAACTTTCTCAAAAGTTGCGTTCGCATGTGTGGGCCAAATGAAAGAACGTTTTTTCAGATATGAGCTTGAAGCTTATAAAAGATTGTATCTAAATTGATTGTGCTCAGTCTCGGCTCACAAGTAAACAGGCCCACAAAGGTTATGAGACTTAATGAGGAAAATGTCTCTCAGATTTCTTCTGTTTCCCTAAACTTTAGACGGGTCAACAAGTTTATTAATGCCTTTCAGATTCACAAAGACAGATACTGTGCAATGAGGAGCACGTTAGATGCTTTACCTGCCATGCGTTACCTGGGCTGGCTTTGTGCCTTCAGCTTAGAAACTAAACACTAGAGTCTGAACCCTTGTAGGCATGAGACCGAAAAGAAAGGGGTCTCTCACTGTTATTATTTGTATGGACAAATTCTTCATGGTTAGCCAGTAGTAAGGAGGAACTACATTCCTAAAAAATGATTGATTACTGCAAGCTTTTCAAATTTGAAAGTGTTTCTTTGTTTTATTTCATTTTTCTGTCAGTCTCTACAGACTGTCCTGAGTAAAGGAAAGTGCATATTTATCCATTAATTTCCTCTTCCCGTACATGAAGCTGACTCTCACAAGAGGTTCAGGCAGTAAATCATACCTGTTTGCCTGGATACTTGTATGTCTTAACTTGAGTACATGATGTTATGATGGTTGTGTGCTGAAATTAAAATTCATATTGTAGTTATACCTACAAATGACATCTCTTTACAGATACAGAACAGTTGTCACAAGCAGCTGATTGTGATTGTTTGGTTAAGCCTCTAGAAGGTGCATTTGTGAGGTGGTTGGTTATTAGAGGATTTTTAAGTTCTGCCAAAGCTGGGTCCTAAACTGGAAGTTGATGGGAAAGCTGGGTAGAAATGGAAAGGCGGTAGGGGGAAATGTCCCCCTCACATTGCAGCAGTGTTTTTTTTTTTTCTTTTCAACATGACATTTCTGAATCGTGATACCATTTCCAATACCTACGGTCTCAATATGATAAAAACATTTTCTTTTTCAACACTGCGATCTTATCCTGTCTTCCTCTGGGGCGCCAATCTGAATATGTTTTATTATTATTATTTTATTACTGTATGCCTCAGCTACAGAAACTATCCCCCTCCACTTTTGATGATGATGGTCAGAAACAAAAATCAGCACCCACATGACATGGTTTTGCCAAGCATTGCTATTTACCATCAAGATAATACACATATAAAATACTGCTTCTCAAGAGTGCCTTGAAAGTTGAAATAAAGCAAGAAAATAGTCTGTGTTCTGGAAGAAGAATGATGTAAGCATTGCTTGTTGTTACTGTGACATGCACGATACACCCTTGATCAAAATATTACTGAGGACTATACCAGATACTTTGCTGTGACTGATATACCCTCAGACTAATCCTTAAATAGTGTTTGCTTTTGCCTTCCCTTTAATGTCAGTGTTTTTGTTTGTCAGAGTCGTTTGGTGCCTTGCCACACTGTATAGCTTGGCTCAATGATACGTCTCAGCGCTTTGAAGAGATTGCAGCAGAAGCTTTGAAACCCAAAGCTTGTCACATGTATAATTTCATATCAATAACAGCCGTAGTCAAAACATCATTTCTGATCCATGTTAATTAGTGGCTTCAAAACAAGAGTAAACAAAAAGCAAAGGAATTTTAAATTGCTTGTTGCAAAGCATGCCTAATCAATCTTGATCATAGACGCGGCATACTGTATATACACCAGCTGGCCATTTTATTAGGACATGCCTTTTCGATTTCATTCCACATCGCCCAGAATTAGACATGCAAACTAGATTGATTATAGGACAAGTGATCCTCGCAGCCCTTCAAAGCTGCCGTCATTTACTCAAGCATTGTACGATTGAACTTGAATGATTCGTCATCAAGATCTTCTGCCGACCTCTTAGATTGAGACACCTTCCAGTCCCTTGTGAAGTCTAGCCCATGTTGTGTGAATGCTGTGATCAGGGTAAATGATGACCCAACACAATATCAGACAGAGGACCTACTAAACTGGAATTTTAATCACTTACATACTTCAGGGTTATGTAAAAGCAGATTCCTAGTTATCTATATCTCCCTGGCATTATATATAATTTATTCATTTATATTTTTAATTATACAATCAATGTGTTACTGTTCGTGTGCAGTACCACAGGAGTCTTATCACATAATAATCATACCCAAACCCACAACACTGTCTGTCTCCCTTTGAAGTGTTATCTGTATACTGCGTCACGTCATTAATCACTATGCTTTTGAAAGGCGATGGATATTTTCATTCATTTTTCTGGCCATCAACCCTGCATTTATCTAAAATTGTGCTGAGTGTGTTATTGTATTCCAGTTTCCTCTGTGAGCTTTATATTTACATTTTTTTTTTTTTTTTTTTGGTTAAAAGTGAAACAGGTAGTTTGACATCCGTGCCATAAAAAAAAAAAAAAAAGACACAAAACGAGAGGTGAAAGGATGGTTCATGTCTGATTAGGTCTGTTGTTAGTTTGAGACTGCCCCTTTGACTAAACACATAAAGAGATGTACTAATCCATATTGTACATGGAGAATTAGTGAAATGTGTGAAGCGCGCATTGCAATGGAAGATGTGGAAGACTGAAGTTCCATTTCAATTTCAAGAATTACCACTCGACCTACCATAGCAATGTATCAATATTGTACAGCTGCTCATAACTTCCTTTGATCAGTGTGTTGCCTGAAGCTCATGTTTGTTAATGAATGTATTAAGTGCTGGTACATTGCCATTGTAAGTGGGTACTGTACAATTATCCATAATTTGTCCTGTTGGATTTTTTTAAATAACCACTATTGCAATATTGTTGTCAAAGCCATCAACATGTGTTTCATGCAGAACTGATTTCTGGTTTTGACACACTCAGATTCAGTACCAGGCACCAAATATAGATGATTTTTGGCAAAATTTAAATAAAAACAACATATGAGCGTCCTTCCCCTTGTCCAGGGGTACACAGGCATTGTGTGAAATGAGAGATGCACGTGGTGTTTATAAACAGAATTCTATCACAGATCTCAGATAGCTGTGGACGTTAGCTTTAATTGCAGAAAAGAACAGCATCACAACATAAATTCTTTACATTTTCTTTGCAAGGTTTTCATTTTGAAGGTTAGACTCTGTAGGTATCAAGTATAAGACATATATCCCGGATACTTTAGATGCACAATTACTGTTTTGTTTTTAGGGCAAGAACATTCATCTCCTATCTTGAGTGCTTTTACAGAGGGATCCAGCAACAATCTGCATTGCTTTGTTTGTTCAGTGAATATGGATGGCAAACACTGAGCAAAAAGTGCATGGCTTAGAAAGAACCCTTTGAAAGAGCAAACTCCTGGAATTTTGAAAGGATTGAGTTTTGATAACCACTATAAATGTACAAAATAAAGGATAGAGTTTAATACATTTACAATGAGCTAGTATTAAGATATAATTTTAGAAAGTAACTAAATGACAGTCAAGGCTGGGTGACTCTTAATTAGTATGTTTTTCCACACATTTCTCACCATGGCATTATTATCCTAAAGTCCTAACAATTCAACCAGCTGGATCACCTATTTCTTCATATCTGGCCAATAACACGGAAAAACCCTAATCAATGTGAAAATACCCCTTTTGTTATTATAATGTTTTATTTGAAGTCAGGTATACAGTAGACTCTAATCCAAACCCCACTAGTTCACATTTATTTATAAATCCAAACCAGATTATCATAAGGAGGCTGTGTGGTCCAGCGTTTAAAGAAATGGGCTTCTAACCAGGAGGTTCCCCGGTTCAAATCCTGACTGAACCACTGACTCGTTATGTGATCCTGAACAAGTCATTCCTACAATGTTCTTGTAAGTGACTCTGCAGGTGATGCATAGTTCACACACCCTAGTCTTGTATCTCGTAAAGCGCTTTGTGAGGGTGGTCCTCTATGAAAGGTGCTATATAAAGATTATTATTATCGTAAGGTGACAGCAGTCATAGATAAAAAAAAAAAATCCATATTTCAGTTGTTTCATTGTATTTTTTTATTCGAACATATAAGAATCAAAAACATAAAGCAAAGACGAGACAAGGCACTTTTTCGTATAGCACAGATTACAATCAGTACTAATCTGAAAATGGTCTAGTCCCGACTAGTTTGGGTTAAAGAGTTTACTGTATGTAGATATAGTCTAGATGCATACATGTCATTTTAATCTTGGTGCAAGGTTAAATGAACAATTTACAGCCAAAGCTTCGTGCCCCTGAAGTCTTTATTTTAAATCTAAAGACACATCTTTCTTAAATGCTGTGTTGAGGTGCATGCATCTCATTATTGCATTCTTGTTGTTTCTCAGTTAAATACTCAGTGAAAAGAGGAACTTGGATGAAAGCCTTAACTGCGTATGATAATCGTTTGGTTCCATATGCACTTTGTGATATAATTATTGTGCTGCTGTATTTATACACATTTACTTCTAAACTGGGCATACAAGTTAATACAGGCATGGAAAACATGGTACAAGTTTAAATTCTTAAAATGTTATGTAAAATACGTACCACACATGTTGACAAAAGCCTGTGGCAGGACATTATATATAATTAAGTGCATTTCAGATAATATTCCTGTTGGCGAGTTGAGGATCAAGTGATTGTCAAACATAGGAGAGAAATAAAGAATGCAGAGAGAAGATGTCCTGCCACAGGGAGTGGTTAACATGTAGAAAACAGAAAGTACTGATTAGAGGAAAAACCTCAGAATGGAGTGTGGTAACCAGCGGTGTACCACAGGGATCAGTATTAGGTCCTCTGCTATTCCTAATCTACATTAATGATTTAGATTCTGGTATAGTAAGCAAACTTGTTAAATTTGCAGACGACACAAAAGTAGGAGGAGTGGCAAACACTGTTGCAGCAGCAAAGGTCATTCAAAATGATCTAGACAAGATTCAGAACTGGGCAGATACATGGCAAATGACATTTAATAGAGAAAAGTGTAAGGTACTGCACGCAGGAAATAAAAATGTACATTATAAATATCATATGGGAGATATTGAAATTGGAGAAGGAATCTATGAAAAAGACCTAGGAGTTTTTGTTGACTCAGAAATGTCTTCATCTAGGCAATGTGGGGAAGCTATAAAAAAGGCTAACAAGATACTCGGATACATTGTGAAAAGTGTTGAATTTAAATCAAGGGAAGTAATGTTAAAACTGTACAATGCACTTGTAAGACCTCATCTTGAATATTGTGTGCAGTTCTGGTCACCTCGCTATAAAAAAGATATTGCTGCTCTAGAAAGAGTGCAAAGAAGAGCGACCAGAATTATTCCGGGCTTAAAAGGCATGTCATATGCAGACAGGCTAAAAGAATTGAATCTGTTCAGTCTTGAACAAAGAAGACTACGTGGCGACCTAATTCAAGCATTCAAAATTCTAAAAGGTATTGACAGTGTCGACCCAAGGGACTTTTTCAGCCTGAAAAAAGAAACAAGGACCAGGGGTCACAAATGGAGTTTAGAAAAAGGGGCATTCAGAACAGAAAATAGGAGACACTTTTTTACACAGAGAATTGTGAGGGTCTGGAATCAACTCCCCAGTAATGTTGTTGAAGCTGACACCCTGGGATCCTTCAAGAAGCTGCTTGATGAGATTTTGGGATCAATAAGCTGCTAACAACCAAACGAGCAAGATGGGCCGAATGGCCTCCTCTCGTTTGTAAACTTTCTTATGTTCTTATGTTCTTATGTTCTTAAGAACTCAGGGCCTCAATCATACTTTCCAGGAGTATAGTTATTGTTTTTCACAAGTGGTGTAACAGCTTGAATATTGCTTCTGAATTCATTATAATTGTTCTAACTTGACTTCATGACCGGAAGCTGAAAGCACAGTACTATGTCTATCTCACAAAGAGAACACATGAGAAACCACATCAATATAAATATAAAAACAATATACAAATACAGCAACAACAAACTAAAAAAAAAAAAACATGTTCCTTTACTCCCTTGGGTCCCTTACTCAGCACCAGTCCTTTCTGTCAATTGCATCCGGAGTTTTACTTGTGCTTGGTACTAAAACCAGACTTATTATAAGATACTGAATGATTACTATGCCTTGCATATATTTTATCAAATGCAAAACTCAGAAGAACTACTCAAAAGTAGACTAACCACATTTTTCTCCAAGGAAAAGTAACTTGAATGTACCATATTAAGGTTGTTATGTTAACCAGAATAAGGAAATCAAATAAGAAATATTAAATCTTGATTATGATCACCAATGCTTCCCATTTACATGTTGTTTTGTGTTGCCTGTGCTGTCAATAAAGTTTGTTTCAGAGACGAAAAAAGTCTTCACCGCCTTTCATTGGCTGTACTGGAGCACCATAGCACCACACTTCCAATCAGCAAAAGCCAGAGTCAAATTGCTTTCTACAGAATTATTTTCCTACAAAAATGGTAACATTAATATATATATATATATATACACACATTCAAATTAGTACATAAGTTACATTGTAACCATGTAAGGATGCAATTGCGGCCTACTGCATCAGAGCAGCTTTAATGACATGAGACCTTATCAGTGCTAATCTTCATATTGTTCATAATTTCTCTCATTAAAATGTGCTATTATTGTAAGCCTTTCACATTTCAAAGGCTTAGTTCCCTAAGATTGTCGAACGACTCTCCCTACCAAGTATCGATTAACACAATAGAGCGGTCTCCTGTGTGTGACAGTCAAGGGTGCACTGTGATCACTGTAATCGGGAGATCATTTCATGTTCTTGAAGGCACAATAATTCACGTGGAAAAAGCCCCCGAGATTCAGGTATTTTTTTTTTTTGTCAAAAGATAAATTCTCTTTCGGTGGGATCCTCCATCCAGGTGCAAGGAAGAGACTGCCTCAGGACCCACCATTGAAGAGGAAAGAGGCTTTTTGTTTTCAAAGGCATAATGATTCACTAACCGTGTCATTTTAGCTATGAGAATTTTTTTTTTTCTTAATGGAAAATCACCACTATCTGATAGAAGTTGAAAGTTCTTCAAGAACACCAAAATGTTAGAAATTGTGGCTTAAAAATGTGTAGATTGTGTGTGTGTTTTTTTTTTTTTTTTTTTTTTTTTTTTTTTTTATTTTATAAATAAAGTGTATTTATTTTTTATGTTAATTTGGCAGGGATGGGGTTAAAATCTTATCCCTGTCAAATCCATGTGCAGATTGTTGCCAGGTGCTGATTAGTTGATTGATTGTTAATCAGCCCTGGCCACACGGTAGATAAGAGGAGTCAGTCCCTTTGTTTGTGGCTCCTTTAGTTTAGAGAAGGACTGAGGGTACTATGTTGTCCGTGCTGGTCTGCACTGAGATAAAGCTGCTTGGGTGCTGATTTGTTTTCAATTTTGTTTTGTTTAACTATTTATTTTGTTTAATTTGCAAATAATAAAAGTGCATAACAAATGCCTGAACTGAGGTCTTCCATCTCTGTGTCTGATACAACTTTACAACAGCAACTTACAGAAATGAGTAAAAAATCTAAACAGATAGTAGTGTTTTTTTGACAACAGCTTATTTCTGCCAAGCATTCTGTCCCTAACAAATGATTTAGGATAAGCAACATTGACTGATTTCACATGTATCTGAATGGTGTCTACAATAAGGGGATTGCTGTATCTGCCTGGCCTAGGATAAGGTTCCTGGTCCTGGCTTTGGTTTTAAAGGTCTATTGTTGTTTACTTGAAACGGGTGTTAGAAGGTAATCCCTCAGATAGCTTCACTTCATCTTTCAAAACACACTACAAACAAGGTTGATAGTTAAAAGCCTTCTTAGCTTAGAACATCTCCATCTGCACTTAAGTACAGTTCCAGTAAGTTAGAAACAACAAGATTTCATAAAGGTTTTTTAACAGCTTTCATAAAATTTAGTACTTGCACGCTCCTAATTAGATGTGATGTGAAGTCAGATCTCCAGCAGCTAATGAAAGGGAAAAGAACACATTGTTGTGTACTAGAAAAAATAAAACTATAATCAGCATTCAAGTGGCAAGAGCGGTGGTTTTGAAGGGTTAGGGGTTTCTTTTAATAACTTCATATACTGCATGTCTTTGTAAAAGCTGCTTGTGTAACATTCAAGACGTGTATCAGGTGATTCATTTGTACGTTTCCCTTACTATTGTTCTGTACAATTATTGTGTCCTGTTATATTCTATAATGTTCCTTCAAAGCCAGTTAGGGCTAAAGTAAAACCGTGCTGCATTTGATTATTACAGATTTGTATATGGTTTATATCAGTGTAGTGCAGGGCTTCTCAAACTCGTTCCTGGGGATCCCCTGTGGCTGCTGGTTTTCATTCCAACCAAGTTCTCAATTACTTTTAATTGAACTGATAATTTGCTTAATTAGACCTTTTTACTTGTTTTCAGCTCTTGAACAATTGTATATTTCAAGTTAGCTATAACATTTGATAAGTAATTTGAACTATGCAACTGTTTAAGAGCTGAAAACAAGTAAAAAGGTCCAATTAAACAAATTATTAGTTCAATTAAAGGTCTAGTTAAGTAATTGAGAGCTCGGTTGGAACGAAAACCAGCAGCCACAGGGGGTCCCCAGGATCGAGTTTGAGAAGCTCTGGTGTAGTTTAAAACATAGCTATTGTCAACCAGTACTTAATATGATAAGGAATACTTTTAATTGATAAGACAAGGATGTACAGGCAATTGCTCATAACAGGGCTGTAAGTCTTTTGAGGATTTCCAGTGACATAATCATCAGATGAGCTTCAGGTGTCACCAGAACCTCAAGTTATAATGCACAGCCTTATAAGTTTTTGTATATTTGATTTGTTATAATACATGACGTATGTATCAGATTTTACAGCTATTCCCACTTATTAGGTAGTGATAATAAAAAGCATTATAGCTTACCACACACTAGAGGTCTTTTGTTTAGGTTGTGTGCACAGATTGTTGCTTCCAAAGCAGGGATGTTTCATCTTCATCTTGATAACAGCTTTTAAAAGCTTTCCTTCAATGCCAGTGACTTACACTGTCATAAAACAAACAAAGAATAATCTTACCATTGTGGTTCAATTAAAACATGAATTCTGTTTATCCAAACACTGTATAATTCATTATTTAAAAATCCAGCTCTTTATTTCTCAAGAGTGTTTTGAGCAATCAGGCCACATACTTTGTATTCTAAAGTAATTCTCTGAATTCAGCTACTTAATTATTTTTTTCCATACATTGTACTTGATACTGTATATAAACAGAGCACTGTAAACATGGCCATCCTCACATGGGGAAGAACCACAGTACTCTGTGAGCCTTTATTTACTGAAGTACTGATCTGCTGGAATTGGTACAGAAAAAAAATAAAAAATCACTTTGTATTCAAGTTCTGTGAAGGTGATTGACTGGACTAATCTGACTGGCTGTGGACACTGAGAGGAATTAAAATCCTATAATGTGCTTTCTTTGTTCACTCCACTGCGACCCTGGCTTAACCCTTTGAGAACTTGACCATTCCAGATCATGCACTGATGCACGTTTTTCTTTTCTCTCCCACGAAAAAAAGATCTTTCTAGTGATCAGTATGTATGTTTGCAGTAAGACTTCCTGAAAATAATCATATAAAAGTGCAGCCTCTGTCAATTTCAGTAAATAATGGAAACAAAGCAAGTTTCAAAATGAGTTTTCAAAGTGTTTAAGAGTTTTTGCAGTGGTGCAAACAGCTCCCTGTAGCCTATGCCAAGGAAGTTCTGTTCATTCAGGAAACTCATGTGATACATTATATATTAAAACATGACTAGACAACACAACTACATTTTACATATTATGCACTGCATTCTTTGGCCTTGCCTTTCAAGATACCCCTGCTCATAAATTAGTTTGCAGATAAGTGGAGAAGCTGACTTTAGGGAACCCCCCCCCCCCCCCCCCACGTTAGACAAAGCTAAAACAGCAGGTGGAGGCTGGAGAGCCAATCAATGCACAGATTGTTTGTTAAAGGACAAATAAAAAACTAGCTGTTCGACTGATGATTTGATCTGGTATTGGAAGCACCTAAAATATGTTTGATGTTTACGTGGTTTGATCTAAGGTTAAAGTGAGTTCTCTGTCAGAGCCAGCTCTTTGCTTCATTCCTGCCAGCAGTGATCTACTGCATGCTCCCAGGCAGGGATCAGACATAATTGCCATTTATTTTTATCTTGGAGCTCTGTGTTATATTAGCACCATGTGATCAAGCTATGACTACGCAAAGCATTCAGATCCCTGACTAACAGCAGCATCAGTACCTGGAAGAAAGCATTACATGGGTGGTACCCAGACCTACCTCTATAAAAACACACCTGCTTTTTGCTCATCAAGTCTCAACAAATTGAGGAATATAATCTCCTCTAAAGCCCTCTCGATCTTCTAAGTTCTGCCTCGTTTTTTTGTTGTTGTTGTTGTTGTTTTTTTTATATATATCTTAGCGATTTACGTACCGGTAATTAAAATTGTAATACTTAGGGCAGTTGTGTTGCACAATAAATATGTGCTTTACAGGCTCATATGTGCCTGTTTTTCATATTTGTGTGTCTCTTTAATTTGATGGGGGTGATAGATGCATAATTACATTCTGCCTTTTTCGACACGCGTATAAGGCAGAGCATAGCATTGTGTAAACATTGCATCTCTGTTCTTGCAGCCACTGGAAAGTTTAGCATAAGGTAATGTTCAGATTACTATTTTAAATACCACAGCCCTGCCGCATCAGTGAGTGATAACAGTATACAGTACTCCATACACTACACCACAATGGGTGTGCATGAAGCCCGATTCCAAACCCCCAACCATGCCAGAATGTAGTCAAAACACAAAGAATTCTGAATGTATGGAGTATTTCAATGGAAATTTGGTCTGATGGACAGTACCAGGTTACTATGTAGTAACTAGGTTTATATATATAAATTCAATATGCAAACATAACATTATCCATGACATGAAGAACATTCAGGTCATAAACTAGAGGTTACATAGTTTGAACTTTTATGGAGTGAAAAGGATTTATAGCACACACTGCTGTACAAAAAAAAAAAAAAAAAACAATTCACATAGCCACCTTAAAAAGCCTTGAACATGCATAACATGCATATAGTATAACACTATGTGGGTTTCACTCCATATTGTAACAAATGTTGTGTAGTGTTTTCATTGTTCTCATACCTTATCATTTGTAATCAGTAACAGTACGTTTTAATAAGTTTAGGAAATACTTTTTGTTATTATGTTTATGATTAAATAATAGCACATCTAGCTCCATAATTTACTATGGATATTCTGAACAATGACAGCAGTTAAGCAAGCAGATAACAACAGGCGTGTGCTCTGCAATGCACTGTGTCTAGTTTAAGTGCCGGTGGTACATGCCCCAACCAGAGAGAACACCATTCTAATTGCTGGATACTTGCTGCCAGTGTGTATGATTTATGAAGCAGTTAAGAATCAAGTGAGACAGCCCTTTTCTCTATTACCTGGTTCAGGCAACATTGACTATACTGTTACCTAAACTAACCAACCCCAATTAAACAATATTTTACTGCAGTTGTCTATCTGACCACATTTTAGTTTAATATTAAAAGCAAATTGAACACTAGAAACGTGTATAATCTAATTGGCTGGATTATTCAAGGACTGCTAACAGGGAGGTTTTATTTTGCAACTGGGTAACATTGAATATTTTAGTATCTGAATGCATGTGTTTACACCTTTAATCACTTGGTTTTAGTCCCTTGCCTATAGCATTCAATGTAAGAGTTTTAACACTGCGGTGGAAACTTCAATGTTGTTGGTTAATCTCCAGTTCTTAAGCCAATTGAGCAATTATGGGTCAAGTTATAGAAGACTGTCAAGCACTCGTACTGAGAAACTGATTTGTTGAGGAAAGTGGAAAAAGAGATTTGTCCAGAAGCTGTAATAAATTCAAAAGAGGTGACAGCGGGCAGGGTGGAGGCAGTCGAAGGTGAATGCTCAGATCCGCTTTCAAAACGGCCACCAAATTAGTTCTGTCATTGAGAATGAATTCAATATTTAATTAGAATCAAAACATTCAGACTGATAAATGATCAAGTATGGTACCAGTTAATATTTAGTATTACTTGATAAAAGGCATCGGAGCTTAATACTGCTTTAGTTTCCGACCTGTTTTCTTTTTATTATTTATAAAATATCTTTAATCTTTAACCAAAAATCCAGCAAAAACAAAGAGCTCATGATGGCAGTGCCCGTCGTAAATCACAAACTCCTGTCTCACTCCAGGTGCGCGCAGGTGTTGTAAGAAGCCAGCAACAAAATGCATGTTTGCAAATAAAATTCCATTTAAAAAAAAAAACCTTTGGAAAGACTAAGGTATGAAAACTGGCAGTGGAATCCAAATGTTTACACAAAACATTCTCCCAAGCATTGAAGGCATGTTTCTATGATCCGTCTGTGGAATTCATATTTAAAGTTCCTGACAAAGGGGTAGAATAAAATGTAGTGCAGTTACCAATATTATTACGAGTGAAAGTGGAAGGCACTTGCAAGTGTTTATGTACATATCAGCCAGTAGGTATGGCAGCCTAACTCTTTTTAAAGGATACCAAACCCATGACAGAAATCTAACAGTATTTTAGCAGCCTGTGGAAACATTAGCATAAACTTCTGACCAAATGACTGTCTAACAGGCTTTTAAAAAGAATATGACATTGTTTTAATGATTTTAGCATCTCATGTAGTTTCAAAACATCAACACTCATAAATGCATCATTCAGTTATGCTATTAAATAGCAGTAGTAATGATAACCATTTAGTTTTTCTGTTTAGAAAATACAAGAATAAAGGTTACACCGTTTATGATAATTTATTATTATTATTATTTTATTTTATTATTATTATTATTATTATTATTATTATTATTATTATTATTATTATATTATTGGGATATTGTTTATAGTATTTACAGTTTTTTTAAAGTTTCTGAAACCCCTTTTTTGTCCCGCTTTTGTTTAAGGATACATTTTTAAACAACATCTGTCTCGCTATAATTTTGAATGATTTGTCAACTTTTGCCTTTGATTTTACGCCAGGACTCCCTTGAAATGAGATGCGTACCTCAAGGGTCATTTTTAGATCACATTTTCAAGGAAGGATTGTTGTAGCTGGAATGTAAATAATGACCTAAAACAACATCTTCTTTAATCGATTTGAAAGAGAATCAAGTACTGTAATGGGAAACGTGCTTCACATTATTTTTTGTAAACCACTCGTAGTAACAAAACAATGGTGTTACTCTACCCAAAGCTATTTTGTGTAGCTTTCTTTTCTTTCTTTCGGGTGTCTTTTGATACGAGTGGTCGGATGTTTTGGAGTCATTGTTGCAACAGCAAAAAAAATCTTTTCTGTCTATTGAAATGAAATTCCTCTCGACATTCCCTCTTTTTTTTTTTTATAATTGCAACGCTTTTGACTTTTTAGACAAAAAAAAAAAAAAGGTTTGCTGGTTTTTTGCATAGTTAACATTTTGCTAATGGGGAGCCAAGATTCTCTCAGCAACCCAACAACATTTTCTAAAGCTTTTTGTCGTTGTTGTAGCAACTGGTGGCTGATCTGTGAATAAAGCAGATGTCAGTGCGGCTGGGTGAAGAAAGAACCATCTATCACCAGGCTGCTTCCACTCCTACTGCCCAAGCAAGCCATCAACATGACAGCTTCACCGCAGCAGTCTTCAATTAAACTAGCTGTAATGCCTTTTTCACTCATCCTATTATTAAACAGCAATGCTATGTTATAAATATGGAGTAGCTCACTGTAGCTAGTTCAGTTTCCTGACTCTCTAACACTATGAAACCATGAAAGCATTGATTACATACCAGCTCTCAATTACTTACAATTAGGGATCGCTGTAGTCGTCGTCATAGAGGGCTTCAAATTCCTAAATACACACAGCATGTATTTTGCGAGTACTTTTCAACAGTCATTGTGTTTCAGAACCTGGAGCTAAAGCTTCGTCAGTTTGTAGTGCAATTAACCCTAAACAGAAACATTAAGCCCAGCTATTTTCTTTAGACAAGTTTGACCAAAGATTCAAAGGGTTAAACTTTTTTTTTTCTCTCTTCCATTACTCCAATTTTGTGGGTTTTTTGTTTCCTCTTCTCACATTAAAACGTAACTGGGGTCTGAATTAACTCAAATTTTATGTTGTTGCCAAAGCTACAGTTTCTAATGGTTACAGCACCCACGTACTTTTGATTTAATCCAGACCTGGGAATAAGTAAATGTTAAAGCAGAAATACTCTAATAGTGAAGCAGAAATATTTTGTATAATTAATATTTATTTAGAAAAAGAAAAAAAAAAACATCTTATAAAGTACTTCTGATAAATATGCAGTTAAATTAATTGCTCTATTTACATTTGAATCAGACTCCTGAAAACATCTCAACATGTCTCAGCACCATTGTAATTACTGTAAATTAACACCATGTCTTATGCACTAAACAAAATTAAAGTATTTTCCTTTTTTTTTTGCAGGATTCAATTAATTATAGAGAGGATTTGGGGGTAATTTTGGTATTCCTTAAATGTTGCTACCATTAGACAGTACTGTAGCCAGTGTGTTGCATTTTAAAGTTAGTGAGGCATGATGGGAATTGTCTTAGATCCAGCCTCTAATGAAAACCACAGCACTTCCCCTCCTGTTATTTGGAGCAAGTCAATCAAGTGCTCTTTTATTCTAAGAACAATAGTCTCTATTTCAACCACGCAAACAATGTAAAAGTCTTAGCTTTGCTGACAGACATTCGATTTGCACTTTCAGTTTGCAATAGCACCCTCTTCCCTGAATATTACTTTTAATTACAAGCAATTCAACTGATCCATGTTCACATCTCACTTAGAAATGGAAATGCCCTCCTCAGCTATATGAAACAGTGAGGTCAACTAGCACTGATTAGACTGTGCATCTTTAAGCCATGCTGCTTGGAAAGCAGTGGCTCTTTAAAATCTGTAGTGTATGATACACATTGTCTGCTATTTGTGAAAGAGATGGTCTTAAAAGATTAGAGTTTTGACCACAAAATGTTACCCAAACATCATAACATCTTTCATGAAAGTATTTGTTGCAGTAGTTTTCAAATTCATCTGGGTATGCTTAAAACAAAGTGTTACACTATTTATAAAAACACAAGACAGCACACCTTTTCAAAGAAATGCTAATAACACAAAACATCAAACTTTCATGGCCTTAGGGTTAGTTTTTGTGAAGACCAAGAGACTTCCTCAAAATGTGAACCAATCCTTTTTAAACGTGTTTCAGTATGCTATCTGTTGCATCGTGCAGTGCTGCTAGCGTTATTTATTATAACAAGCTTACACAGTGATGAATATGAAGCCAATACCAGAAGATATGGATTGGGAAAAAAAGGGATTGTTTCAGTATGGGATTATTGCAGAAGGAATTTATTAACATGAATCACTAAAACTGACCAATGTTTAAACTTGTGATTATGCAGGGTATTTTTGGCAAACCAATTGTTCTGTCTTCAGTTTGTTTTTGTGAAATGCTTTACAGGTACTTTCTGTAGTGCAAAACAAACATGTTCTCCTTCCAAAAATTCTTCATAAAAGAAAGAAGCGCATTCTTCATTGTTCTTTGGTGAAAACCCTGCTCATCCCATATCTTATCTCTGAGAATCAGACAGAGCGCGTCCGGTTCGTTTTTACAGGGAGAGAAGACCCCATGACAATGACAAAATGAAATTTGACAGCAACACAATGTGGAGATTTAACTGACAGCACACAAAGCACATTTGCTGGTCATAACGCCACAGTTTAATGACTGAATCAAACAGGAAGATTGTTTTTTTTTTTTCTCTGAATGGGATAAATGAATATCCAGTTAATACCAATCATGGATTCAAGCCACCGAACAAAATTGGTACTACATACCCTCTTCTTATTCTGCATGTTGAGCAAGTTTGAAATGCAGTAAACGAGGCAGTTTGTACACACATCCGGAAACCACTAATCTAACAGGAGAGTAATAGGGCAAAACAACACAACAACCAATTAGATGTGAATGCATCAGCCTTGCTGATGATGTGACCCCAATATAAACAGCCTCTATGCAGTTAAATACCTTAACAATTACAGCGTGTCTGCTTAGAGACAAAAAAAAAAAAAAAAAAAAAAAAATACAGGATATGGAGTTATACAAGCAGAAATAGTATAAATAAAATATTCATATAAAAATAGTCTCTCACAAAATATATTCTCTTAACCTATGGTTCATTTTTTTCCACATGCTGGAAATGTGTCTGGAGTATCATCTTTGCTTCTATAGAGTTTTAAAATGGGCTTCTAATGCATTTTAGCTTTATATTTGAACTAGAAAAGTCAATACAGTAGTTAGAAAATAATGATCACAACCAGTTTGATTTTCCAGACAACTAGCAGCAAACAGCAGTAAAATAAAATATTATAATAGATGTCTGTTTTCATTATCAAAAGCCTGGCTTTGCAGGGAAGAAAAAAAAATCTGCCAGTGCCAAAAACATCTATTAGAAATGTCTGATTAAGACCTACTATTTACAGTTCCAGTGTTTTGTTTTTTTCAAACTGCAGAACAGTCCCAACAAATATCAGTAGATTTTTGTATTATTATTATTATTATTATTATTATTATTATTATTATTATTATTATTATTATTATTATTATTATTATTAAATAAATTAATCATAGTTTTATCTAAATAAATTGTTAAATATTACCATTACTGTTTGTTTGAATCATTATGCTCAAAGGTCCATCCACAAACTAGGTGCTAGTAAGAGCTACACAGTAAAAGAAGCTGGTAACCCTTAATCTCTGGAAAAACATGCTTTCTGTATCTAGTCCGTGTGAGATCCAGGCCAAACAAGCAGACACTTAAATTTGCATAATCCACAATGAAAGCAGTCTTCTGAAGCTGTTCCCTGTGAGGTCCACATTCAAGGTTTTTAATCAGGACACCCATGCAGTACGCCACTAAATCCTCAAAATTCAGCAAGACCTAAGTGCCATTCTCTTCACGTGATCGACAGGACTTTGTGTTCTATCTAAAACATCTGCCTTAGAGTCCCAGGCTAGCGTATGACTGTGGTCTTCCCTCTTGTGGTTCTCGAATATACATCATCTTTGCAACTTCACATAAATCTTGCAATTCAAGACTTGTGACGGGGACCACTAGTAGCTTTGCACTGTACTAGACAGCAAGGACTTTGTTGCAGAGTTTGTAGATCACAGGTTGAGAGCATGTGCAAATGTATTTTTTTTTTTTTTCTCCAGGGCGAAAGAACCCCTTTAAAAAAAGAAAATTACAAAAAGGCATAAATATTTGTTGTTTTCATTTACAAGTGTAAACTTCTGTTCTTTCACTGCAGGTGTTGCATTTAACATAGCAGCACCAGAGGAACTTGCAGTTGCACTGCCACACTCTAGAGTACTGGTGTGTGTTGTAGCCTCGGCCACAGCACATCAAGTCACAGCTACTGGTCTGCTGTGCCGTCTTGTTACAGATTCGCCCCTGCGTCCCCACACTGCCCGACAATGGGTCCTCTTCACAGTAGTTGGGCGATCTCTCTAGGTACACCAAGTCTGTATCCATGGGCTTGAGAAAAGAGGGGTGCTTCTTTATCTTGAGGAAGGTGGGGCGCTTGTTGCGGGTTGCCCTCACGGGCTCCACCTGCACTGCCTTGTTATACTTCTCCTTGAGAATGTAACCCAGCTCCCTGAACTTGGGCAGTGTCGTCCAGCAGGTTTTAGTGGTGCACGATCCAGACACTCCATGGCATTTGCATTCTAATCTCATGTTCTCTTCAAGCATCTAAAAATAAAGTGAAATTTGTTTTAACACATCGGATAGTAAACAGGTATGGATGAAATATGTCCCTTACAAAACAAACAGACACATACAAATACAGGACTGTGTTGTTTTTAGTGTATGATGACCATACTAATGATGTAATGCTATTTCCCTGTAACTGAAACCATGGAAGAGTCTTGTAGTCAGGTGACTCATAGAAATACATCATTTGTGTATCTCCCAACAGCCTTTGGAAACCCTTGTGGTCCTAAACACTACCTTTCACTTACCGTGAAGATGAGACGCAATCAACATGTTAAGCAGCAATATAGAGGTACACAGCAGACACCCCACAATGACTGATACAAGTAACGTAATGTAATAAGTAAGTAATGTAATATATATAGGGCCCTTCATTCTTCTGTTTTTATTTTTGGTTATATTGAGCCGTTTCTTAATTAAACTCTTGGAAAAGCGTTGACTGTGAAACAAGATCACGTCTGCTTCTTCTCCCGTAACTCAAATGGCCAGGATACTGCTTCATTGATAATGTAAAAATTTTAAAAAGCATCTCCTTATTTTTAATTCAAACCGAACACAAAAAGCAAGTTCCGTTAAATCACTTTTCCTGGATTTCAAATCTTATGTTCGAACCTGTTTTGCAAATAACAGCTTGCTCATAATTACGATTTAATTAAATCAATTTAGCTTCAGATGCTGTTTAAGGAGCTGCCTTTTTTTTTTTTTTTTTTTTACATTATCAATGAAACAGAATCACAGCTTCAATCAAGTGAACTTGTTTTAGAAACAACATGAACAGCCCTAAATATAAATTGTGATTCAGATAAAAGAAACGCCTACCTATATGTGCTTTTAAACTTGCCCATATGTGTTGTATTAAACGTTTCAATGCTTTCCAGCAAACACAGCTGTCTGTAAGAACAACAGTCTTCTTCTGCTTAATCAGAATTGAGATCATTTTTAATGTCAGCAAGTACATGAGAAAGGCAAGAGGCCAGGGCCTAAATAAGTCCTTCAAAACACAGATAGGAGTAAAAACAGCAAAGCTGGCTAGGGGATTCCTTAGGAAATTTCAGGGTACATTGTTTAAGTAGATTAGCTTCATCCAAGCTAATCCTTTCAGTGCCTTTTGGAAGCTGTTTCAGGGGAATTATTTTTACAATATGCAATATGTTGAGTGATCCAAGTAATTGTATGCATTTGAAAGTGATGCTGTGTCAAACTATCATGTATTAAAGACAGCAATGACTGAAAATAACAGGTCTGCAGTCAGTAACACAGTTTATTATGAACAGCTTCTTCTCTACACCTCTGAGTGTTTATAAATGTTTGGTATAATCAGTGATAAGGGAGTTGTACAGCAGCCCATTCTACTGCACTGTGCAAACATTCCCATGCACAGATCCGGTTCTGTTTTGTGAGCAGCGAATGCATTGTGGAGCACTTCTAGGATGGGAAATACACTGTCCTGCGTCCAGTATCTTATTAAGGTGAGATAAAGCCTGGGGCAGTGGCAAGGGAGGACTTGGGGAGGCTGAAGCTTGCCCAAATTGTACCTCCCCCCCCTAGAAATATGAAGTTTCACACTGTCTCACATTAACCTAAGCTAGCACTGAGAGGGAAGGCTTTTCAATTTATATTCTTGAGCTTATAGCTTTACCAAGCACTTTTTACACAATTAATATACCAAATTAGTCATGATATATTGCTTATTCAAAATTGTTTTCATTGTTTAGGTACAATGCGCAGGCTTTCGCATCTCTATTTGTGTTTCATTCATTTAAGTTTATCAATGTTCCAAAAATGCCATGCCTGTGTTGAACAATCCCAGCCCCCAATTACATACAAGATGCTCCTGTGTGTTCTGCTTTTAAGAAAATACATCATGACGATTTCTTGTTATCCTTTGAGGGTAAAATGCACACAGCACATGTTTAAATGCCTGTTGTTCACACGGGTCTGCTCATGTGGCACGGAAAGTGATTCAAATGTATTTTATGTGTGCCTGCACAAAGTTGGGTATAGCCCCCTCCATTTTTTGTTCTGGCCTCCCTTAGCCCCCTCATTAGGAAAAGTCTGGCATTGCTTGAAATGGCTAAGGCAAAGTGTTTGCCTGGATTTCTTCCAGCAAGAAACCACTTACAAAGTAGACTTCTTCTTAGTTTACAGATATAGCAGGAGCTTCATGGTACAGATTGCTGGTACCTGATCATTTTAAACAAGGATTTTATGATAAAAATTGTCAAATGCAATTATGAGTATGAAGAAGGCGTGAAACTACTTATTTAGGAATTGAATTCAGAAACTGGACAGTTTGAGCCATATAAGTACTGTAACTACTCTTGGAGGTAATAAAGACAACAGTTTAACCCCCTATTTGCACTATTATTGAAACTCATTATTTAAACCCAGCATTTACATTGATTGATTGTGAAAAGGTGCTTTTTTTAAATTGTGGCCCTATTTCCACTCAGAACCAGTAACCACTGTGGAAAGCAACCAATCACAAGAGTTCTAAGGGGCTGTTGAGTACCACTGTCAGTTTTTCCTAGTTTTTTGTTCCAACTTTATGTCCATCAGACCCAATGCGAGAGCAAGGTTAAGTCTGACAGACAGGTTAAACCACGTTTCAAGTTTTTTTTTTTTTTTAAGCCAGGGTACCACATGTGTCAGTAAAAAAACATGTCGATTTGCATCGCAGAGATTACTTGGCCTGTGGAATATGTGTCTACAGGCTTAGTACTGAAGCTTATTTTTTTTAAATAGTTTTACAGGTTGAGACAAAGGTTTTTAAACATTCCAAGTGAAGAATGCAAAAGTTCTTAGACTCATTGTGCCAGGATATGGTTTGCTTCACGCTATAAACCAGAAAGAAAAATGGGTTGTAAACGAAAATCAAAACAGCAACTACCAACTTCACAGATCAACATGCGGTACACAGTATACCTCCACTAAACTTCTCAAACCTTTACGAATAAAGAAAGACACTTCTTCCACTACAAAGAACCACAAGCACCAATCAAGCAGGTTTAAAAAACAAATCAAACTCGAGCAGACATTCTTTCCAAACCAAGCACTGGGAGCCTAGCAAAACAGGCATAATAGATCTGAAATAAACAGACTAGGAAAGATGTTCACAGAGTGCCTAAAAACAATAGCCCTGTGTACACTGTACACAGATAAAGTGAAGGCATCAAGTTTCAGCCTTCCATGCCTACTCAGGGCAATCTCTATCTTTCACTACATGACCAAGCTTGGATGTGTAGAATGCCATTACTTAAGAGACATTAAACATTCTTAACTTTTCCTCTTTCATCCTGTCTGTAATAAGTTAAAGTAACCTGAACGCAAGAATGAGTATTCAAAGGTTTGCACAAAGGGCTGTGAAATATACCGGCTGGCCTTCAGTTTTTTTGGAACCAAAATTGCAAACTATCTTTACTGGTCATTACAGTTTTATAGACATCATGACAATGACAGTAATGAAGTAACCCTAAGACTTAATAAATATAATATTTATAAAAAATAAAATATAGTATACCCACAAGTTCAAATTGAATGTCCCGTATGAAACAAATGTTATTCTAGACAAAAAAGTATGTCTTTATAATGTTATTAGTAGTTTGTGGTTAATAGAATTTTCAACAGCACTGCTGCTTATTTTTCAATGGAGAAGTTTAATATAGTTTTAATAAAGTGAATTAATGTGTTCGCCCAGTTACTAAGAGAAACACTTTCCTACACAAATAGAATATCATAGTAATTAAATAACCTCCAATAGAATCTATATGATTTGCAGACATTATTTTTAAAGTGTTACCAGGCTTCCATGTACTTTGTTGCACATGATGTAGAAAAATACAAACAGACTCAAGATTTCCTCAAAATATGTCTGTGCATTACTGTCTGGAGAATCCCGCTGATTCGCGAATGCTCACTTACTGTTTCCAACATACTGTTCTTTTCACTTTACATTGTAAAACACACAGACTAGAGAGTTCATAGCTTAACACATCCACTAACACATCAACTATACTGTGACTAAGCACTACTGACACCCTTTGTCTTCCTCTGTGAGATTGGTGTGAATGAATAAGCTCCTGCTTTAATGTTATTAATTTGATTTGAATAAATAAAAACTATGGGGCATAAGAGTTCCTGACTTCTTCACAAGGACAGAGGAGGAGAAAAAAAAAACAAACGGCTCCACGACTTCTACTAATCATGAATACAGTGTTTGTTGTTGAGGGACGATTTACCTGCCTGGCTAAACGAGTGTGGATTTAATTACACGTAATGTACACAGTGGATTGCTTTCTTGCAGTCTACACGGTATCTCCCGTCACGCTCGGAGATGGCGCAGCTGTGTGAAAGCCAGCTCTCTGTGGCTCGGGATGATAATGCCCCTGATTAGACGTGTGTTTCCTGTTCAATGAGTAGGAACTCTACGTGCCACGGCAGCCTCACCCACTTTATAATTATTCTATTTTCTATTCGAGTACCTAGACATTCTGGAGTCATTGAAGCAATTTTCAACAGCTTCAAATATACCGCCGAATTGATATTGGTCTGGGTCCCACTTCCACTAAAGCTCTTAGCTGTGGCTGGTGTAATAGCCCCACTGGGGGCTCCAGGCACGTCAGAGGTCCTCTGCGGTGCTGGGTTACCGTGTCGGGCTCTGTACGCTAGAGCAGCAGCACCAGCTCTGGAAACCTGCAGTAGAACTGCTCTCTTAGACTACTACACTGGCTCATCAAGAAAGTCTATCAATTCAAATTCAAATCTGCCCAGAGGTCTTTCTCAGTGCTGAATGAAACTGTAAGACTTGTGTAACAGCTAGGGGTATCCAAATGAAAATGCCCCATCAGTTTATGATTATTATGATGCATTACCTGTTATTTAAATCTGCTGTTCCTAATATTATGATTCAGTTGTTCAAAACCCCACTATAAAATGCTCTTGGGGGTTTTAATCCCCCCAGTGCCCTGTCCAGAGTCCTGAAATGTGCTGATCTCAAAGACTGAGGAAAACATTTGTTTGATTTCTTTCAATAATAAAAAAGGCAATTGTTACCTGCCAATCTAACTACTATAGCTACCAATTTCCCTTTCACTTGAGGCCAATCAAATAGAACTATTTCTTTTTCTTCAGCCCTGATGCTAAAGCACTGGGGTTTCTTACTGGCAGTAGAAGTTGTATTGGTAGAAACCCCAAAGTGGCTGCTGCCAGTAGATAATCTACTGCTTCTAGTCACAGTTTTCAGTAAACCTGAGCCTATCTGGTGAATGGGGATGACAGCACTGCTGGAAATAACAGACAAGCTAAAAGAAGAATTTCAGACCACAAAAGCAATCCAAACCAGCCACCCATTGATGCTATTACTGAAATCATTCTGTTAGCTAAAAAAAGAAATACAAAATAAAGAAATTCCAGCCTTGTTTTTTTTTGGATGACATCTTGGTGCGAATAACGAGAATGAAGTCCTACATGGAATAGTATTTCTGCCAGCTTCCCTTCAGATGCATCCTTTCTACAGGCTGTTATCCACGCTTCTGTATATGTATTCCCTGGAAATAATGCCAGCTCGCAGCTGCACAGATCAAAGCACTGGCTGAAACAGCTGCTCCTGAAGCACACTGAACACCGTGTGGGCTACAACAGCACTTAGCGTTAACCTTAGTCCTATGAAGGCTTATGCTTTTCATTTCATTTCTTTTGATTTTCATATAAACATGACTGAAAAAAAGGATTTCAGTGATTTGGCTCTATGGTATGGCAGTGAGAAGCTAGTACCACCCGATGTTGCTGGTACAGGTCACTTGCCAACTCTTCCAATGTGAGCAGGAGACTCCTGCTATAAGCACAGGATCGCTTACCTCCTGCAGAGTGTGAAGAATGTAACCAGTCTTTTCTAGATGTTATTGCTTTGAGTTGCCCATGGTATTTGCTGACTATGCAGGTATGTTCCATAATGATGCTCTGTTAAAGGGGCTTGATGCAACTCACTTTTTAATGTGAAGGAAACGTCACATTAAATTATTTACAGTTTTATTCCCTGTTTCAGCCATCGTAGTCGCTGTCAGAATAAGAAGATAAGAACATTTGGGAATGAGAAAAGGCCATTCAGCCCATCAAGACTCACCCCTCACTGGGGAGAACTTAAAAGCACAGAAGTCATCTTTTTTTTTTTTTTTTTTTTTACTGTTGCCAGTGTTTTAGATCCTGCTACGTCATCTGGTAGGCTATTCCATGCATTTATAACTGTCTGTGTAAAAAAGTGCTTTTTACAGTCTGTTCTTACTTTACACAGAATGGCAACAATATGATGTTCAGACTAAAAATATACATGAATATACTGGGTGTGTGTGAGTGTGTGTGTGTGTGTGTGTGTGTGTGTGTGTTTGTGTGTGTGTGTGTGTATATATATATATAGTCTATCACATTAAATATAAGGGGGATTAAGCATTCACTTGCTATGTTATTTAATTAAACTACATTATTTCAATTCTGAGACCATATCTAGGATAACAACCTGTAGAGTTTGACAGTTTGTTCACAAAGGTCACTATAACTTTGACATCACACAACCTTGCTGCGCTATAATTATAATACACAATATACTTGACATAAAAGTAAAAGATGAGAAAAAAAAGATTTTAAATTAACACAGGAAACAAAAAACACTCCTAAGGGACCGCCAGTTTGGCACCCAATCCGTCCTCCACCTCCTGTTTCAATCAGAGCCCCGAACCCCTACTGAGCTTCGCTTATCTCTGTTACATTTCACTTGGCTCTTCAAACGTGTTTATTTTGCTTTTCTTCCTAACTTGCATAGGCTAGATATATCTACTTCAGGCTCTGGGTCTTTGCAAACATGAATCACTTCCTATTTCACCAAAATCTATCCAGAATCTGGTACAATGGGGCATAGCCAGTGACCAAAATATAACACAGAAATAAAATAAAAATCAGGACCATATTCCTGAAAATCGGAGACTAGTTGTTGCCTATATGTTTTCTGACTGACAACAGTTTCTTTATAACCCTTTCATAAATCTTCTGCAGTAACACTAGAAAATATTAGTATTTTACTTTGCTGCAGTGCCAGCTCTATTTAGTGATTCCATTCCTCTTCCCACCCCTAGATGGCTCCACTGTGTTTCATGTCAAATAACACAGGTTCAAATTACCCTTGGAGATAGCAAAGAAGGAAATCTCTGGAGGAACAGAACTCAGACCCACTAAAACTGATTACAAACACCATGGAAAATGTCAAACGGTTTTTGTGGATTAGTTATGTAGCCAAGCAGTCGTTACTTAAAATACCTGTGTATCTGCTAAAACTAAAAACATGTTACTTCACCACAGTTCTTTTCGCAAACTATTGCTATTCTTCACTGTCTTGTCTGCTAAAACAGAAACAGAAAACCTAACCGGAATCTCTAACTGTTATCGAGTTAAACTGTCATAGGGTTAAACCTCAGTATCAATACAGTGGGATGCAAACTGAGCAGAGATCCTTGGTGAATTTTATCAGCTGGTACAGGGATTGTAAATCACACTGCCAAGGTTAGCCTGCACTCCTCTCTGCAGTTCTGTTAACCCATTGCATTGACAACTACGGTGCTTTACAGATACAGCCATGTTTTCTTATCAGCGTTACTGCAAATTTTTATTCCTGCCTAATTAACCCAATATTAATCAATCAAACCAATTCCTGTATTTAAAAAAGCAATGCCCACTGAACCACCGTATGCAATGCACCTCTTTACCAAGTGCTCTCGTCCCTCTTAAAGGCTCTTTACGCTTACAGGTTAGAAAGCAGGTACCTTAGAAAGCAATCGGAAAACCAGCAACAATTGTACTTGGATACAACACCAGGGAAGTCACGCTCAGGAATACATACAGGACAGAAGACAGTGATGATAAGCAATGAGTTTGTTCCAAACTTTATTCACTAATTGAAACAAAAGTCTAAAAAGCAGCCTGTCGCTCAGTATCTTATTTCGGCCAAGTGATTTAGAGCATATTATTATTATCGGCCTGTCCACACTGCACTTGACTGAGTTTCTGCTCAACGCGCTCAATACACACCTTGCGTCCTGCCTCGTTGTTGTGTAAGTTCATGAGTGTCCTTGCGTTCTGTTTGATCTCCCTGGCGTCGACAAACACCTTGGAGAAATCCAGGCCGTAGCGGATGTCGGCAGAACAGCCTCCCCATTTCCAGCCTTCCTGTTGGGTGTAAAATCCTTGCTTTTTTTGGTCACAGCCACAGTTGCTCAGGTTCCCTTGGGTGCAGGCAGCTGTGATGGCATGAGCAACACCAGCAGCAATGATGGCATAGGTGAAAGCTGCTTCTTTACTCCCTGGATTAAGACAAAAACACAGGTCTCATGTAACAGCAGAAGATGAATTGTGAAATTTACCCTCCAAACTTTTTAAATACACTTTTCAGAACCAGGGTTAGAATCTCACACTAGTCCTGCCTCCAGTCCTGGATTTCAGGGCTACTGTCAGTTCCCAAGCAAGGACAGCGAACCAGAATCAGTCTTCCTGCATCTACTGCAACATGATTTGAACAGTTTCATGACACTTGCCATTTGATATGGTAGCACAAAAGTATTTGAAACTGCTCTGGACAGTAGAGGTACTGGATAGATAATTCCAGTCTCCCCAGTGCCTTAGGTCTCTTTTCAGTACTGCTTGCGGTTAGGCAAGTGAGCCTTCTACTTTCACATGTTTACACAAATTACCTAATCTCACCTGGCTCCAATGATGGTGGGCAACCAGCTAGCTCTGAAGCTGCCTTCTACACTGAATACTGCATCAATGTGTGTGCTACCCACTCGGATTACTTGTATGGAGATGGTGTTGTACAAAGCTTCTCTAGGATGTAATCTACAGCACTTCCCTAAAATAACCATCAGGCCTCAGTGAGTGCTACACCACTTGCAAGCACAGTTGTGTGACAGCCAGCAATGCTTGGGTAATAGAGTCACATATTGCCTTCTGCATATATTGCTGTATGTCCACGGTACTCAAAAAGCAGCCAACATTATCCATTAGTTTGCCCATATACGTTTTCACAGTGATTCGTTGATTTCTGCATCCCTCTAACAAGATTTGCATGAGAAGTCAGCCTTACTCAGGCTGTTTGTGTATTTTCCAAATAAGTGTGAATATGTTTACATTATGTTAAAAGATATAAGCCTTGCATGTGATTAAAGCCAAAATGACTTTATCACAGCCAAAATATGCTATGCAATACGTTTCTTTCTCTGTGTTTATTATCTAAATAATCACTTAAACTTGAAAGTGGATCATCATGCACCCATTTGATCAGATTTGCCCTATCTGCCTGCATTCTAAAACAAAGAAATATGCATGGAGATAACCGGAGAAAACCGCTTTCTAAGCACCTGAGGGCCATTCAGATACAGTTAAGTATGTCTGTCACAGCCTCAGACACAAACAGCTTTATTTCCTTACATATTTCTATGGGGTATACCATAGAGAAACAACAACAAAACAAACTTCTTTGATCTGTCAAAGAGCTGCTCTGGTTTAAATCTGATTGACCGCCATGTGTAAAGCTGAATAGGGATCTCAATTTCTCTTTATTATATATATATGTGTGTGTGTGTGTGTGTGTGTGTGTGTGTGTGTGTGTGTGTGTGTGTGTGTGTGTGTGTTTACATGTTGTGATAAGTAAATCAGGGGTTGAACTGTATGTGTTTTATTTGAAAGGTTATACAACTACAAAGAAAAATGAAGGTGCACTAAGCGTTTTTAAAAATGAAGCTAAGCTAGAGCTAAATCTTTAAAAGCAAGACTCAGTTCTCATTACAAACATGTCATGAACTTAATGTGGCTTGTGAAAAGACGAGCGTGCAAAACTGAAAAGTGAAGCATGCGACTACCAGCAGACCTTTCTGAACAACAGACAACAGCGTCTATGGGGGAGATTCTGTTTGATGTTCTAGGACCCCTCGAACCGCCTGCTCACAACATTGAGACCTGGGCTTATACATTTTAAATAATGCAGTTATATATTAATTTTCCATCTCTGCTCACCTTCGTTCTTTTGTTGTTAGATAGGGAGAAAAAGTCCCACACACCTTATTTACTACTTTCTTTGAGAACGAAGTACGGGCGAACCTGTTTTTGATAAACATCTTGGACCGGTGCCTTATTTTTACAATGTTCAAAAAAACGCATTTTAAGCATCAGTTCTTCCATTTTTTTATGGTTTGAATGGGCATGCAGCCAAAAAAGAAGGTGCGGTAGTACTTCAAATGTGCCTGAGCTAAAAATGTGCAAATACTGCAATTCCCAAATGATGCCTCTTGCTTAGTCAACAGGATCAAGGGAAGCGTTTATTGAAACCTAACTACACAGCAATGAAAGAAAGACAGATAATAAAATCATAAAATGTACAAGTAGTAGAGTTAGTTAGTCTCTGTTAAAACACCATCCTACAACACAGCAAAAGGTACATTTATAAACTCACACAATATGCTTGTCAGGACATGAGAGTTTATCAGGAAAAAAACACCAGTCAGAATTACTCAAAATGGCAGTTTAACACTTGACAGCCACAAGATTGCAGAGGTGTGGTGTAGCGAGTATAGCAGCTTAACAACACCATTTAGCAGCTGCTGTGGTTCAATCTTTATTTATCTATATTTTTGTACTTTCTTTAGTTCTAATTTTATATATATATATATTGTTTTACTTTTAGTTTAATTTTCTGTAAGTCGCTTTGGTCTGCTAAAAACGTCTGCGAAATAATTAAATAATATGAAGGAGGAGAAGAAGAAAAAGAAGAAGAGGAAATGAGGTGCATCCACCGCTTTACAACAACAATCTGTTTTGACTGCTTTCGCTCAATTCAGAAAAAATATACCCTGCTCTTTCTGTAAAAAAAAAAAGAGTTACGTTAATATTTAGATTAGTGATTTACCGTTTTAAAGACAGGAGAGTGATTAGGGCACATACATACCAGACAATTGCCATAGCAACAGAAAAGGGATTGCTTCTGGCAAGGATTAGTCTAAAAGGATATATATTTCTATTTATTTTAACCTAAAATTTTTTTTTCTACCTATCGTTGGACCTAATTTTTTTGAATGAAACAAGTAAGAATCCCTTAGAGTCTTAATTGTGTTTAATTATATATATATATATATATATATATATATATATATATATATATATATATATATATATTTAATATATATTATATATAATTAAAGTAGATAAGTATACTTCCATCTTCCATTCCTGTGTCGTCACATATATGAAAATCCTTGCAAATTATGACATTTTCAGAACCATTTTCAGAGTAACAGCCAGTTAGACTCTATGAAACCTCTCACCAGTACTGAAATACCCTGTTTGAATGAATTAACCCTATTCCCTTCAAACGGAGCGCTACTGTGCTGGCATGCAAGCCCAGCCATTCAGTAGAGTTAAAAAGCAGCTGACAAGTGCATGTTCAGTCACAGAGGCAGGTTTAAGAGTGCAAGCAGTACCTTATCTCTGCTTCAAATCAGTGTATTAATCTCTGAGCAATCTGCCATTACACACACAAGGGACAAGTGAAGCACCGCTGCCAAGCTTCCCTGTTAAGTTTGTTCTTCCAGCACAGTCTACCAGCAATGTGATATGCTTCCCCACCTCACTGCCCTGGTTTTTGCTGGAATGATATCACAGATAGAAGGGTAAACAACAAACGACAAGCATACAGAACTCACAGAATTGAATATTTACCAGGTAATGCTTGGAAAGGATCTTTCTAAGGATACATTCTTCCTAAAAAATCCAATTTAGTGAATGACAAAGAACCAATAGAAACACAAGATTATAAAGGTCAGCTGACCACAGTTTTGTTTTATGTCTAAGCAACTGCATCACTAAAGGCTAGTGGAAGACTTCCAGCATCGCTTCTTACCAGTATCAAACACTGAAACATTTTCTATGCCACAGGCCTCCTCCTCCGTTAAATTAAGTAGTCTGATGAGTTAACCCCCACTGCACTATACTAAGATAAAGGTCAACAACACAGTGTGGCCCAGATTTCTTGGCTGTCCAATCAACTGCCCAAAACAACCTCTTACAGGATTTTTGGCTTTGCTCTAAATATGTCAAGACAACAAGAAAAAACAGACTAAAACAAGATCTAGCCACCTTTCTTTAACAGGCCATTTCAGTATCTCATCCCCCTCAGGCCACCTGCCAAAGCTCACTAGTCAATAAGCAGGCTGCATTTTCCAACAAGTGAAACCGTCCTGTCTGGTGAGGCTGATCTTCCCACCAATGTCACTCGAGCAGCAATTTGTCAATGGACTGAGACTTAATACCTCAAAAGAGTCTGCATTGTGCCTCAGGAAAAGGGCTAGCATTACTTTTAAGGGAAGAGTTTGGAGGAATTGTAGCTCTCGCTTTATATACATTTCAGCTTTTCTTTCTCGTGTTTCTCCTTGTCTGTGTAATCCCTACTTTTTTCAATCTCTCTTCAGTCTTTGTAACACATGCTCATGAAACATTCAACAACTTGGTGTTAGTCCCACTGAGTGGCTAATGATTAGTGTAGGTATGTTATAATGTGCTACAGAATACACAGTCTTAAAAAAGTCGAGGGCGCTTGATATGGGAGAAGGAGCATTAGCACTGAAACAGTAGCAGGCTGGGTTTTTACACCCCTGGTGTGTTTGGATTCTGAAGAACCTGAGATAAGATCACCCTCTCTCTCAGCAGGTCAGGGTAGAAATAAAAACTGTGATTTACTGTGGCTGCTTCAATCAGTTCAGCTAGAGATAAAGACATTCATATTCCTGGCTAGTCTAATTTCAATTCTGTGAAGCATGCTCCTTCTTGTTTTGATAGGGTCATAATGATTGGTATGTTGAAACACACTGACACTGTTCTATTTCATTAATCTACTATTTTATTACCTGTCTACAGTAATACAATTACAAGCAGTGGAGAAACTGAGTATGGCTTCATTGTGTACAGAGAAAGAGGGATGCTTTTAAGAAAGTGACACTAAATAGGTCTATTGAGGTGACACTGAATAGCTGAGCATGGATTGATCCTTACAGAAGCACATAATACTGTATCTGGGTGATGTAAACTGTAAATACTGCAGTACAATAAGAGAACCTGGACTGTAGTTTCAGGTTGTGTGAAATCAAGACAATAAAACTTTTTGAGAACACACCATATCTAAAAGGAGCTGTTGCAGCTGTGCAAGGTCTGGTAATGCAGTTCCAAGTTTACTATAGTGTGCCCTGTTTAGCACAGGTACAATGTGATAATGACTTTTTTTTATAATGGCATTTTAGTATTTATATAGATGTCTCGTTTTATATACAATGTCTGCTTTTCTGAAAATGCCTATGTGGCATTTTAGTGTCTGCAGCAGGAATTGAGTTTGTTAGATCTTTGCAGCACCAAATGCAGTAAAGGGGGTGAGGCTTACCTGTACTGTACCGCAGGGTCTACATTCTTATTTGACATCTTTAGACATTTCTTACTAAACAGCAGTTTTTGTAGCATGCGTGTAGGAGTACACTTGATGCTAGCTGTGGATGTGAATGTCACATTTCCAGAACCAAAGGGTGTTAAAGCAGGAAGCACTATAAACAATAATTCATTTCAATTGCAAAACAAGGCGCACCATTAAGTGGCGTTACAGCAGCAGGACAATTATGGAGCATTGAGGAATAGATTTGTAACATACCCACTTTCAACTCTTTTCCAAAGACAGTCCTCTCCCCTAGAGCTGAGCAGTTCCAGCGTCCACTTTTGAATTGAAACTGGCATTCGTTGATTCCCATTTGGGCTCCTTCTCCGATCACAATGATAGCATCGGGTCGGCTCTGACAGATCGCCCGCTGTCTCGGGGCCAAACCTGGAATCTTGTTACAGATTATACTCGCTCCCAATGCTACAACGGAGGAAAAGCCCCTACCAAATACAAAGAAAAAAAAAATAATAATAATACAGACGATTTTACGTGTAGAGGTTTATGCAGTTCTGTTACAGTGTTACTGAAGAATATTGAAGTGCCATAAACGCAGACTATCTTGTATTAGCCTATGTGCAATTCATGTTTAGTTCGTTTTCCACTATCTGTACTGTAGCCTATATATATCTGACCATGAAATTGTAATATTAATGACGTTTCATGAAAAGGCTGTGTTGATTTTATGGACTTGTCAGCCTTCCCTTTCCTCTATCACTTTCTCTATAATTAAAACACAGATGAAGAATCGGAGTCCTTTGTCAAAACGTGACAAAACTTCCTGAATCATACACAGATAAACAGTCTAGGTATAATCAGAATGTGTCTAACAGTTTGAAAATTTGTTTTACTCCAACTTCGACAGATAATAATAATAATAATAATAATAATAATAATAATAATAATAATAATAATAATAATAATAATAATAATAATAATAATGTGTTTTATGAACGCTTTTATCTGCAGCATGTGGATTTCAAATATCTTTAAGACAAGTTAATGTTATTGCAATACAATAACAGTTACAAATACAATTGTACGCTATACCAGTATATTGTGCAAAGAAATGTTTAAAATAAACTAAAATTCAATGACAAACTTTTCGACTAGAAGTATTTTTCAAGGTGTTTTTCATTTCATTTTTTTTGTTTGTTTTTCTTTTAGAATTTCTTAAATTCAGCACTACTGAGTGTAATAATGATGGCCCTATTATTGTATTTATAATGATCCACTTCATTTTCACTGTGACGTCAATGCGATGTGAATTTATCTTCATTGGCAATTAAACGGTTATTGCCCAATTAAATTTGGTTATATGTTATTATAAAATGAAAAATGACTGCATTTAGCATAAACATTATATGACGTAAATCGTATTATATATATATATATATAGATATATATATATATATAAATTTAATTTAATTGGAGTCTTTTATTTTAATATACATGACAGTCCATAAAAAAACTCGTAGGTAAATAATGTCCGTACATAATTTTGTAGATGTAATCTTGATAGCTATGCTTTTGATAATTTTTATATAAATTACCATGTTTGTGATTAAAATGCATAAAACTAAACTGCTAATTTTATGTAATTCATAAAGTGTTTGACGCACTGTAATCGGCAATAGGAATCAAGTCACTTACCTTTTGATTAGTTTTTGAATGTGTAATATCGCAAAAAAGAAAACCAAAATTTTACAGTTAATATAATATCAACCACCACAACTTTTCTGTTTTAACAAGCATAAAATTCCCTCTCACACAACCTCGAGAAGTTACGCATTTATCAGGTCTGAACACGCTGAGATTAAGAAAAGATTCTTACCCTATTTTGAGATACACAATCCCGAGGCAGAGAAAAATATGAAAAATCCAGCGTCGAGTTTTCCTGTTCATGGTGTTTGCTTTCGCTCTATGGTTTGTTCTGTATAATAATTCTATATATTTATCGGTGTTCTGTTTTGAAGATCAGTCCCGGACGACTCAACGCCAGGTGAAGGTGTACAGACAAAACAGAACCCCCCTCTCTGCTCAGTCACCTCAGACTGTGTGCATTTGTAAATCCCAGTGGAGAATCACAATACTGTATATCCAGCGACCCTCTCTCTCTCTCTCTCTCTCTCTCTCTCTCTCTCTCTCTCTCTCTCTCTCTCTCTCTCTCTCTCTCTCTCTCTCTCTCTCTCTCTCTCGCTTATTTGGTATTTGTATGCGTGTCACACGTTACTTTAGAGATGTTAATGCATACAGGCAGGGCTGCAGTGTTTCAAGCACGCAGCTCCTGTTCTTTCCTCAGGTTTTATATAGCTATCTCGTCTATTTGGGCGTGTTCTCTAGAGAATAGAGCGATCTACACTGGAATCCCTTAAATACCTCACGAGTGCGCATTCACCTGTTTATAAGCGAGTGTTTTCGGGGGGCCATCGCATCAGTGAGGCACTGCTAATTAGAGTCCTTACAGTCTTAACACACACGCAGCAAGCATGCATATGCTTGCAACTTTATTGTTATCCTTAGATTGTGTCATTTATGCCATGTTTCTTTACTTATGGTATTTACGATTACAGCATGGGCGAAGCCCTATCTCTTCAGGAAAGGAAACGTTCCTCCTTAATGTAGATACCGGTATGAATTTTTTTTTTACTTCTTCCCTTGCTGGTGTAATCTCAGCAGCTGTTTTTATCTATTCTCCTCCACCACACAGGCGCTACTCCCTCATTCTACATAGACATTTGTTTGACTTCATTTTTCCTTCATTTTTTTTTTTTTTTTTTTTTTGCTCATCTGATTTACGAGTCCGGGTTAGCGAATTGTCACTCCAGTAAACTCTTTCAAAAGCATCGCTCAGACCACTGAATGGGATTATCTTGAATAGACAGACAGGGGGAGAGCGCTCGATCAGCACTGCAGCTAATTTAGGACAATCAAGATCGTATCTGATTTAATAAGAAGGCGAGTCTAGTTAAAGACCACACACACAAAAAAAAAAAAAAACAAAAAAAAACACTTGTGTTGCTTTCTTAACAACGTCATTGCCCAAAAGTCTTTTTATTGACGCATTATGATAAATACAGGTTTAGTTTACAAAACATGTCATCAAATAACACAACGAGCCTCAAGAAAACAAAATGCTGGTTTGGGTGAATTTGTTTTTGCTTCAGATCCGCCTGAAAGAAAACACATACACAATACAAAAGGATCAAACGTCATTATCACAATGATCCTTAATCGCGTAAAACCGTTTAACGGTTTTACAGTAACACCATATCTCTTTGTTAAGAACGTGAATAAAAAACAAGTTACACACACGTCAAAATCATCACTTTTTTTTAGATTAGCCTATAGTACTGTATGATCTGTTGTAACTGTTCAATTTTACCACAATAGGGTGCAGCAGTGGTGTTGCCTCTCATTTTGGAGTTGAACCTCTGTGTATAGACGGCTGTGTTAAAGGTGTTTTATGACTGGCGTCACAGACCCCGATTAGCACTAATGATGGACTACCTCATGTTAATTTGAATAAAGAAGCCCAAGGACGTAGCTGCTAATCGGTGTGTGTGTGTTTGTGTGTGTGTGAGAGTGAAACCAGCCGATAGTGTGTAGAGTAAACTTAGGGCGCCCCCACCTGGAAACCCTTATAAACACAACTATAGCGGCGTGAACCTTTCTACAGCATTAGCCAAGCTTTTGCTGCACTGCACACTTTTTGAGTAAAAAAATAAAATAGACTGTATGGTAAGCTAAGTCAAGTAGACAAACGTTTTTAGTACTGCCTCCACCAATATCTTCAAAATTAATATAAGCAGTTTTTGAAGTAAATCTGCTCAGCAAATTTAAAAATTATAGCATATTTAAGGAACTACAGTAATGCGCTAGAACGGTATATCTAATTTCTTTAACGGGTCCCAGAGCTAAATTATATTCCTTTAAAGAACCTAAAAAAAAAATTTAAAAAAAGTATATTTTTCAATATCCAGTAATAGCCATTCCTAAATATTTTTGGATATTTCAAATGCAATCCCCAGGCTTGATCAGTTTAAAGGTTTCTGCAGTTCCATTGCTGGGGCAGCTATCACTGCTAGTTCACCCTGTCAAGGTCCTTCCTCTGGATACTTACTGTTAAAACGATTCATCTTTCAACCCCCTGCCCTTCCTCACTCACAGGGAATACCCAAATTCCCCGGTACTCCTGGGTCAGGCTCGTGCCACTCACGTCATTTCCTTCTGGACACCTTGCCAAGAAGTGGGAAGCCAAGGGTCACATTTCCCTTATTACAAGCCCTGTCAGCTTTAAAGGTCAACCCATCTACTGCTAATAGGATGTTATCAGATCCGTGGAACTTCTCAGCCGCGGAGTACAGCAGCTTCTCAGTAGGTGGAGTCGATTTCCATATCAGTGTTGGGGAAACACAAGCCACACTGTGCTCTCAGATCCCAGTGCTGCTGCCAGTAGTGGAAACGAGTTATCGCCGCACATCCTGGCTTTTTTTATCTGCCTCATTAATTATCATGTGGCAATGGCAAACAATAACACGTGAGGTGCCTATCAGTGGAAATAAATAGTAAGATGATAAATACTATTTTAGACCTGTTATGTATTGCACTAGCTTATACTGTAGGTGGCTCATTACATGTTGCTAATTATTATTATTATTAGTAGACACCTTTATCCAAGGCGACTTACAGAGACTAGGGTCTATGAAGCAAGCATCAGCTGTAGAGTCACAACAATGTCTCACCCGAAAGACAGAGCACAAGTGACTTGCTCAAGGTCACACAGTGAGTCAATGGCTGAGCCAGGATTTGAACCAGGAACCTCTTGTTATAAGCCCCTTTTCTTTAAACACTGGACCACACAGCCTCCTATAATTGCGCAGTATGTATTCAAGTTTCCTTGGGTTATTATTGGTGGAAACTTGCTGTCGAGTTTTTTGCCTTCAGACATAAGAACTCAACAGCAACCTCAAGTGGAAAACCATTCCATACAGGCAGCCAACGTCACAAAGATTATTTCAAGGTTCAAAGCAACTTAGAAAAAGGGCATTACAAACAAAATTCTTATCTTCTGTCTTCTTCCAACTTGGGAGTGGTACAGTATATTTCAAGTGAATCTTTTTACTCGTTACATAAATATATTGCTGATGAAAAGGCACCAGTTTTGCACTTGAGGTGAATCAACCAATGAAGATTTCAGGAAGGTATTGATAAAAACACATGAAGTGTAGACATTTCAGGTTACACTGGAAGCCTATTGGCCCTCAATCACAGTAGCACCAAGACTGTGGAATATGAGTTTTAGAATGATGTCACCCTTTGTTTCCTTATGGAGACCTTACCTGCAGTAATACGACCTGCCTACTTTCCACTTTTATTTTCAAGTGTGGTTACGCACAGGCAGGGTACATTACAAATGATCATGTGGAGGAAACATCTTTATTTAACAAATACATTATATATATATATATATATATATATATATATATATATATATAGAGAGAGAGAGAGAGAGAGAGAGAGAGAGAGAGAGAGAGAGAGAGAGAGAGAGAGAGAGAGAGAGAGAGGGATTTCTTGTGGTGTGTATAGCTGGCACAGAAACCAGGACAGTTTTAAAGTAAACAAATTATGAACACTAAGAAGCCTTTGTTTTTACTGTTATGTTTTCCGTATAAGAGGAATTCAAACTTAGTCAAGGAAGCATTTTAAGCAGTTTTTTTTGTGTTTTGTTTGTTTTGTTTTATTATCTGAGTCACTGTGACTAAGCCTCGGGTAAACGACCAGAAATCACTTTCACTAACCGTAGTAACAGTTCAGACCTGTCAGCATGTTTGAAATCGGCAGTAACAGTTTTCAATACGGAAGCACCTGACAACCAAGCACCCACCTCGCAGCCCTCTATGAAAGTTTGTCAGTGAATCCATTCACACAAACCTGTTTGCTGTAGTTGCAGGTGATGATGTGTTTTTGTCTAACCGCTGCATGGTCTAATCATTAGACTCAGACCTCGTGTAACCATTTTGCGCTACACAGTTTCTCCACACAGATGGATGACAAGGTGTACCTTCCCTAGATAATAATGGTAAGATCTTTAAACATGTAGGGGGGAAACAAAGATTTGTTTTTTCGTTAGTCGTAATTTGGAATTCATTCGATCAAAAAGGAAAGATGAAGCAGTCTCCGTATCTACTTTCATTAAATCTTCATAGATAATCAAAAATGTTACTGTTTTCATCTCTCCCTTTCACCTTTATCATCTATAATGCAGCTATTGCGTGCAAATCCTCGTCAGCAAATGCAAGTGCAAAGCCGGCCCCTCTTCCCACAGATTTTAACTTTCATCAGCATGTTTAAACACAGACCAGTGCAAGTCAGATTACAATCAAACACGTTTTTACCCAAATCCATATGAATGCAAATAAATGTAAAGTAAATAAACAAATCACCTCATATTCAACACTTCCATTCCTTTATCAGTTCAGATCATCCCGTTCAAGGGGAGGGTAGATCGATGGCACAAGTTTATGCCAGCATGATAAAATGACAACTGGAAATCATAATAAGATTTTATGTTCCTTGCTTATCCAGATCTTACTTTCACACCCAACATTTTTAAAGAAATATGTTTTATCTTAAAAATTGAATTCATATTTTTATTTCTTATTTTTTTTCTTTTTCTAATTCTTAAATTAATGTGTCCCTCAAGCAATACATACGGTAATATTCAACTGTACCCTGTGACCAATTCTGCAATGCAAATAAAAACGAGTTTACTGATTTGTTCTTTTGGAGACACTGTACCAAACCAGGAAGTAAAGCCAGCGAGCATTACATGCCAGACTACTACAGAGTATCTTAATATCCTTAAACTAGTGCAATACAGATTGAGTGCGTTTTATTTCCCCCGACACTGGGCTGTCTGTCTGACCTATTTAGACGCAGACGATCTGATCACGGTTTCTTTAGTTAATCAGGTGAAAAGAAACAGTCATATCAATTAGCACAGGAACGACGGTAACCAGTGCAAATGTGTCAGAAGTGATTATGCTCGTATTCAGCAAACGCTTTCAAACATTTCAACGCGTTATTGGTGCAGCTTCTGTGTTGTGTCCGCTTAGTGGGTGCGCCACCGACGTACGGTAAAGTAGCCACAGAATAGGGGTAAAAAGAGGTATCACAGACAGGGGTTTTATCATTTGTGTGTACTCAGTGTAGTAACAAGCTTTCTGTTTATTTATCTGTAAAGGAATTACATTTTTCAAAACTTGTGTGTGTGTGTGTGTGTGTGTGTGTGTGTCTGTGTCTGCAATATTCACGGAATGGAGTTGCAGAAATAGCATAGTTGTAAGGCAAGTTTTTACTCAGAAAAAAAAAAAGTTGTGGTGTTTGCCTGTTCGATTGTTAAAACCACGTGAGTGGATTTGCGAAAATAACACGTTAAAAACAAAACAAACAAACACAAAAACACATTTCTACAAGTGCCCAGTTTTATGAACCAGAGTTTTACGTACATTTGTTTTATTTAATGTGTTGTTACCTGCTTTGGCCACACGGAGGCGCACTAAGCATACAGTATGAAGCAATGCTTTACTGTTTGACAACCTCATAATGTGCTCAATCATTTTTTTATATAGTTAAGAAAGAAAAGGAAAACGAGTATCCAAGTTTCAAGTGTCAGACTGTAATTATGGCAAAGCATGTGGATAATAACATTATTATTTTGTTAATTTGATATGATACATATAATTTATGATTTACATATCGTTAGTTAATTGCCCTTTAATTGTTGTGAACGTTATTATTTTATTATTATAACATAATGTGACAGTCATGGTGAGGTTTAATAACTGCATTTCACACCAACAGACCGATTTGCCTGCAGCGCTGGACGTTTTGCAACCTCTCAAAACTGAATCCAGAAATGCAGACGTGGAAAAATTATTACTTTCGCCGGGACAAGCTGGAGCAACACATGACGTCAGGAAGAGCATCTGCAGACTACACCTGTAAAACCTTGAGAGGTCACACTGGCATGTGCAATGCATTGAAGTAAGCAGGGCGCTCTGGAGCATTCCAACCAATCAACAACGTACCATTTCTGCAAAGACAGTTCTAGCTTTTTCAATTAGGATTTGTCTCAACCTTTCTGAAAAAGTTACCGTAATTCATATTTTTGACAACCAGGTGGTATGTGCACATTTGGATAACATTATACACTGACATTATTCATTTAAACTTAAGTAACTATAAACTTAAGAGGAGGACATCCTTTTGTGACAAAGTTTAGGATAACAAGGCATTGACAATTATTATTATTATTATTATTATTATTATTATTATTATTATTATTATTATTATACTTTCTTTGTAGTACTGCTGTATAAGTTAACGTTAAGGTTTAATTTTATAGGTAGACTTTTTTATAGGGAGTGTAGTTGGCTTGGTTTACCTCTGACAGCAATTATCAGTTTGACTCAAAGTCTGTTGTTTGCTCTGCTTCCAGTGACGGCACCATTCGAGCTTGGAGCATTCAAGAGGTATTCTCCTCCTGTCTTTAAAAATGTATTCACATAGCTCCCCGCTGTATTCTGTATATGCAACACACATTATCACCAGTCATGGATTTTATGTATTGTTTTTCTGGCTTTAATGTTCATTTACTCCTACATCCAACGCCAGTATAAAATACCATTCATTTAACTTGCAGGCTCATAGTCATCTCTGTGAAATCAGCAAGACATAAGGTGATTGAACTCTATAACCTCCATGGCTACTGTGTACTAATGCATTCAATTAATTAACATTATTTTACATTACAGTCTTTCTTGACTGTAAGCTTTTCTTTTATTTAGCCAGCACACTCAAATTTACTAGAACGACAAAGGACGGTTGCGTTTTTTGTTTAACTAGCTAAGAAGGCTGTTTTCTCAACAATGCTTTTAAAAGGAGCATGGCACACTCCACACCACAATATTGATGTTCATATTTCTTTTGTTCCAGGCTGGTGCCCTTTACACAGTGACTATCCCAGCTCTGTCTCAGGTTTCCCACGTCAGAGCTTTCGATACCTATAAAATAGATATTTTGTTGTCGTCACCAGACAAGAATTGGGTAATAGCTGCTTTAAGGCAAAGTTTAGATTTGCATCCAAAGATGCTTTCCCTTTTATTAAAGTTAACATATAGGTGGCATTGTTTAAGTGTGATTGATGGGGATATATTATAAGAGCATTAAGCTTTTTACTTATTATTCAAACTTATTATGACAATGCTAACATGCATTCTGAAATAATCAAAATGTTGTTCTATACCATGATCTACACTTGTGTGAGGGCTTTTAAAAAATAAAATAATGGTATCTTAAAATGTGATTAGATGACAGAGAGTTAGGGGGGGAAATTGTGTAAAGAATATCACTGGTATTAACGGCTGTTGGCTCATTTTTGCTTTGCTATTGTAAGAGTTTGCATTTTTTCTTTAGGTCTATTTCACACAGTGTTTAAGCTGTCCTTGTGAAGATGATCCATCCTTATCTGCTTCTTCCCCTCGGAAGCCGCCAGGGTGGTGATCGTTCACAGTGACGGTCTGTCAAACGCAAAAAATATCTCCATCTTTGACATCAAATCAGAAAAATGCCGTTTTATTTTTCTTATTTTTTTTTTTTTTGCTTATATCTATAGACGTATCCCAAGAGATGGATCACGATGATGGTAGATCGTTCATGAAAGATCTGATTTAGCAGGGTCAAGGCAGGATATTTACAGTGTCCCGTCTCGAATGTTTAACCGTTGAAGACGGTTCTCCTGTGAGTTTTGTTTTCCTTCCAGAAGGATCTTTCATTGATTCTTGAAATTTGTTAGCATACCAGTTGGGGGAATAACACAGCAGTAAAAGACAAACACTTGTCCGTTTTTTCAGGGAACACAAAAAAGATACAATGTCAGAAAATACATAGCTGAAAGGACTGTTTTAAAATAAGTAGGCTTGCTGTAGATGTACTGTAGTTGGTTTTGTTGGTACAGTACAATATTTTCAACAATAGCATTTAATTCAGAATGATATGATTATGAAAATGCGTGACACGTGAACTGTAATACAGTACATACTTTTAAATCCAGTACATATTTTACAAGCATTCTGTAAAATTCCCCATTAACAACCTAACATCAAAATGAAATCAAAATGTTACCCATGCACAGAACTGCATATAACGTGAAAGGCAATGCAATTTAGCAAAAGATTAAAAAAAAAAAAAAAAAAAAAAAAAACAGAATTAAAATTAAAACAGTATCCAAAGTCAGTATTGAAAATTGATAAATCTAGTGCTCGGTAAGGCCATAATTTCAGTTCACTTGCAAATGAAAATGCACAAAATCAACTAAAGATCAGATTTTTAAAAAATTCACCACGGTATCTAAAAGTTTATTAATTGACTTGATGCACAATAATACAGATGATTTGCCATGTCAGAAAAAAACAAACAAAACACCACAGGCTGTGATGGTTCAACAAGCACATTGTAACATTGAAGAGACGGGCTTTGTATCAGAGAACTGGTGACGGGGTCGGAAACCGCGTGTGACGGGCAAGTGCATTCATTTGTTCCATCTGTATAATGGGTATTGATTTTCTTCTTAATGCAAGGGTGGTAAAACGTGACTGACGAGTATCTGGGTAACAGATATCCGAGTACTGACTGTAATGTCTTGTTGTAAATGTTACTTCACTTGTGCTCTGCTGTTTTCAAGTTGGACAGGTTGGAAGATTTGAATTGCTATTTGACGGATGGAATTCTGATAGCCACCTTGAAGCATATGGAAGTGGCACGATTCTTACTGCCCAAGGAAAAGAACTGAAGTTGTATTCCATTGAGGGTAGATTGCAAGCTTCTAGGATCACAAGGAACAAAGCACTGCCATGTGTGATATGACCACCATTGTCTTTTAAGCGATTGCAGTCGTTTCAATAATTCTGTTTATTTGATGTTAATCTTTTTACTTTTTTTGTGTTGTGTGCTGTTTTAAAGGACTCGTTCAGTGTTGTTACTGCATCCGATGACCTATCCCTCAGGGTGTTAACTTGGAAAAAGGCACAAAACAAAGACCTGTCTCTCGAAAGTCGTTACCATTTGCTGGGAGGATCCCACATGTTTTCTAGGTATTCCCACACTGTTCTGGATTTTTCATTTAGTTGATGTTGAAACCCATCCTTTGTATTTTGGCAAAAAAAAAAAAAAATGTGACTGCAAATGCTGCTTTTTATACACAAATCTATCATTTTTAATCACTGACAATACAATTAAATTCATTAAAAAAAAATCACTGCAGTAATTTTGCTACTTGCAGTAAAACCCCATTAGTTTAAACTCCAATAGCCACTTTAAAGCATTTATAAATTCTTAAGTACTAAATCAGAAAGCAACTATATTTTTTGCATAATTACCTTCTAGGTCTTTTACACTCACCTGTCATTTTTTTGTTAATCATTCTTTTTTTTTTGTTCACAGGGGATTTACACATGGCTTGTGACTACGCAAGCATAGTGGCCTCTGTAGCAGCCAACGATGGAAAAGATGTCTTGAAAGCCTGTTCCTTCAATGCATAAGACTTTCTGAAAAACCAGTCAACCAAATGAACCGTTAAAGATGTAGGTTAAGAGCTTAGAGGATTTTATAAAGGTGTTAAGAAAGGTTTGAATACCACCGCAGATGGATTCCTTGTTTTGTAATGGAAGAGGCTTCCTTTGTATAAAAGTAGATGTATTATAATACATTTTCAGCAAGCCATTATCCTAGGATACCCCATATTGCTATCAGCTATATAGCTGTATACTGTTATACTAGGCAGACAACTTCCCACTGCATTTTTAACACTCCTCTATAGCAGACCATACTTACTACAGTAGGTATGTACAGCAATTCCTTGTTTGTTTATTTGTCTGCAGCCAGTGTACTCAGCTTCTCGTCAACCACAGATAATATGAGTAAAACATTTGAGAATGAATTGTTATTTGTTTTCATTTCTTAATTGTGTTTGTTTTTTGGGGGTATATCCTACATGCCTACAATACCTACCGAACACTAAAAACCAAAATCTGTTACATTTTTAAGAGTGGCCCATTTTAATACATAACAAACTTCATTTACAATTAATGGCAGCTGACACATTTGTCTACAGAAAACCTTCCAGTCAGTACAGTTTAAACTGATTTTTTATTTTTAAAAATCATACAAAGAAACTTCAAAACAAACAAAACATACCTGTCATACTGCACCTTTGTTTCAATGTGTGAAAAACACCAACTTTTGAAAGCACCACCCCCAACATAAGAATGTTTAAACAAGTCATACGGTAAAAACACATGCCCATCCTTTAGTTCAGAACATCCTGAAAGGCTATTCATAACAACAGACGGAAAAGGCTCAGTCTCGAGGTGTTAGGAATGGGTTCGTCAGGAAGCTTGCATAACAGCATGCAATATACTGTGGTGCAAGCAATACAACAAATCAATTTAATAACAACAGAATTCCCAAAAGAGGTTAATTGTAAAACCATGTGCGGCCACCTGCACACCTTTATGCAGGTAAACCCTTCAGACCTCTCCAACTCTCCTAATCCTTTAACACCTTCTCAACATACCCCTCTTGTAACATGAATGTCGCTTTTTTCCATGTTAACCTTTCTTCTTGTCTTACAACGCTCGTTAAAATAACTTGTGCAACTGCCAATTCTTTGTTCCGAAATAATACAGGAAACCAGCCATAACGTGTGTGCATATATATAAATTCCGATCAATTTAAATATTGTGGACATACCTGGATATTCTGTTGCAATCATGAAACCCTAAGAAAGGCAGCAGTTTGTATAGTTACCTCCTCTGGGGCAAAATCCCTGCCCTACAACTATGCAACCTGCTACCTCTACCCAGGAGCCCCTGTTTCACTTCAATTTCTCCAAAGAAGCAGACTGTCAGACTGCTTTAACCGATCCAGAAAAAAAAGAAAACTTCAGTGTTCAGGTAATTCATTGTATGATACAATTTATATGCACGTACACTACTCATGAAATAAAATTAACAACAGCAGGGCTCGAAATATACTTTCTGTATTTTGGGGGTGGGGCCCGGCTGGCCAAGCATATATTTAAAAATCTTTAATAAATTAACTTAAACACTAATGAAACCTTTAGTATATATTGTAATATTGCAAATTAAAGACCCCCCAGCCCCGTGCCAGCAAATCAATAATACTGCACCTACAAACGGGGGGACTTATGAGGGTGTCCCGTTAGCACCCATGTATTTCAAACCTTGAACAAAATGAACACTTTAGTTATATGCACATCTTGTTTTCTTAATGAACCGTTCCAACGATGATGACATTGATGACAGTGCTGCATTTCTGCTCCTCAGGGAAGGCAATAGATTGTATAGTTATCTTCTAAACAGGGTAAAATCACTACCCTACAACTATACAATTTACTACCTCACTCTGACAAAGCATGATTGACAACAGATGATTACACTTTGCAGAGAAGATATTCTATAGCATTAAAGGTTTACAGTTTGAGCTCATTATTATAGACAAACACAGTGCACCTAAATCCATCATTCGTACCTCACTTGTGTCCAAACGGTAACATAGTATAAAATAATAAGTATAAAAAATGTCCCTTGTCCAGCTGTATAAGTTTTAATCTTTATTTAAAATCTCTTCAGAATGCTAATAAAAAGAATAATGTAGAGACTAATTTAAGAGGGGTACCGATGATTCAGACGACGTCACATTTTCTGCCACTTTAGGAAAGACAGTAGATTGTATAGTTATCTCCCAGTGTGGGTGTGACCCTAAAACTATACAACCTACTACCTCATCCCACAGTGCAAGCAAATTCTTCGTACCTGTTTCATGAAAAGTAAGACATGAACACTGTACTTCACTGTCAACTCCAAAAATAACTTAAAAACAAATACGGTAGCCAAGTGCTTCAAAGTACTAGCTTAAAATCTTTATACAGCTATAGAAAAGTAAATGGTGTCGGCTTCTCTCTGCTTCTGTGTCTAGGTGTTGTCTGGAATTACATCTGTAACTCTGGCTAGACAGGAGTTGATAAAAAAAAAATACAACTTTGTGAACTGTAATTTTGAACGAGGTGCAGAATGCATGTTAACCACATCATCGCCTAACTGAGATGCATCTTCGCATTCAGTAACTGCTTTTAAGAACAGGAAACTGCACGGCCTAGGAATACATAATGTGTTTTGAGAGTAAAAAAAAAGAAGCAATTAAGCATTCTCAGCACTAAATGGCTAGACTTCTATTTTGGAGGGAGTTGGTAGGATGGGAACCAAGATAAATTTGCCTTTCAATACACAGTAGATCTTGGCCGAAACTTTTTCTTGTGGTCCGGCGTGCTTTTTTTTTGTTCACACAAAAATAAATGTGCGGTGCTATAGCGCGGCGCTGGGTGCCTCACTGCAGAAAGCAGCCATGTTTTTATTGTGTGCCGGCTTTGACTGTTAACTGACTTTTCTATTAAGCATGAATGCCATTCACTTTAGATGCCCTACTTCCCATAAGTAACTGTCTTCATTTGCCAGTGAAAAGAGAGTGAAGAACCTAGGAACAATGGAAATCAGAATTAAAACGTGCATTTCTACAAAGCAATTTTCTCCCAACGCCATTCAATTGGCAAATGCTCAAGTAGCCGTAACCCCTTACGATATTTGCAGTACAGAATTTGAACAAATACTAATATGTAGTGGAATTGTTTCCTAATTTCTATCTTTTTGAGGAAGTAAAGAAAAAAGAAACTGGGTAGTAATTCGTCAAATGATTGTGACCCACTTTTTACTGTTCTTTTGCATTCCGGTTAACAAAAAGCTCAGTGCAATAAGTCATCTTGATCAGATACAAATATAGAATTAACACACTATTAAATTATATATATATATATATATATATATATATATATATATATATATATATATATATATATATATATATATATACACACACACACACACACACACACATACATTTTGTATTTTATTTATAGCTTTTTAAATTTTATTTAATTTTTGTACCCTTGAAGGTGAAATACTTGCCACACAGACGTGCAAGAATTCAGAATCCACTTCTTGGCACCATCCCCTCTGCAGAAAAACAAAAAGAAGCCATGAGCATTTCGCGAAAGACCAGTCAATCATAAACAAAAATAAACAGTAAAAACCTTTAAAAGCATTTGGTCCATATATAACCGATACAGCACCTCTCAAATGCGTCTCGTAGACAGCTCGCTTTAGTTTCTGAGACAATAAATAAGTCTTTGAACAAAGCCTCAATGAAAAGACAAGCTGTACTTCTGATGCATGCTAATGCCCTGAATACTAGCCTCGTACTCAGCTGCATTAATATTCAAAAGCAAAGATGACGTTCCTTCATACATCGTAATCACAAACCTTCAGTAGCATAATGTTTACGTTTTAAAAAAGCAAAAAGAAAACACCACAAGCGCCGTAACCTGCCATATTCTTTTACACCAACATATGAACAATGATTTGAGATTCTGCCAGGGCTTGGCGTAAGTCCCAGCTATGCGTTCGTGAACCCACAGTGCCCATCGTTAGAATCTAATCAAAAGCATTTTTTTTGTTGTGATTTTTAAGTATCCCAGTGCACAGATGGGTGTTAGCAGTTGGTCCAAACTACCCCCTAACAGATAAACACAGAATATACTGGCACAGGGACATAAATCAGTAGCCGTTATGATATATTGGCACAAGGCCTTCACTAGATTAGCTCAATAAAGGATCTCGCAAAGGCCCATGGCAAAGTAAAACCATTCAAAGGCAAAAACAGCAGCATTTTTTTTTCTTTTTTGGGAGATTTCAGCTTGCTTCTGATCACCCGTATACAAGTACTTACCAAGTAAACACGGGAAGCCCTGGGATGGCGACATACAGCTCAGCCTGTTAATAAGACCTGCTGATGCATTCCCGATTCATTGACTCTGATTACGTCAGAGGATGAGCCATGTAATCACATTGTCATAAACCTGTCCCTGCTAACAACGAAACCTATGTGTTTTCACTTAAAAGCTGACAAATCCATTGAAATGTATATATTATCAAAGATTAGGCCTTAAAAATATATAACATTACACACGTATGTTTTAATAAAGCCGCAAATCAACTCAGGACACTACAGTTATATATATATATGTGTGTGTGTGTGTGTGTGTGTGTGTGTGTGTGTGTGTGTGTGTGTGATTTCTTCATTTATTTTGCAGGTCAGTCTGTTTTCCCTGTACACTAAAGCTAATACGGCTTTGTAATTGCTGTAACATGTCATTCTTGTCTCTTTTAAACATCACATGCATATGTTAAAAAGCATTACATAGCAAAACAAATGTAATATAGGTCTGACAATTTATTCGCTACAATAATGCTACAAGTCACCAAATGAATAACTTGAGAGGTATCAAATAACACTCGACTTCTCAGCTAAAAAAATACATCACTAATGTACTAAGTTTATAAAATAAAGCAAAGATTGATCGTATATATCTGATCGATCGTATATATATATAAAATTTATTTATTTGTATTTTTTAAACGTGGCATTACCAGACAAAAAACTGCTAACCATGAAGTCCTTTAAGTCACCAAATGTAGCACAGCCTCCGCTACTGGCTCAGATTCAGTTTTATAGCAGTGTCCCAATTCCTTGGCAGCCCAATACAAAAGAGACTTCCATTACATGCGGTTTTAGGCACCTCTACTGATCTGGAATCCATGTAAAGACTGCAGAATGCAGGCCAGGGAAAATTAGGAGGCGTTTTAAGTACATGAATAGCAAGCCAAAAGAAATGAACTAGAGCAGTGCGCTTGCATGTCAACAGGCCGACTGCGTAATCCGACGCTGCAAGTCTGAAGGGTTGCAGTTGGCTGGAAGTTGCCAGTGTAACATCTCGCCATTTTCTCATAGCCAATTACAAATCTGTGCAGTGCTTCCCTTCCTTACGGTTCTATTCTGGAAAGGGAATCCTTGAGCCAAGAGCTCACCTCTGGCATCGATAGTTTCTTCGTCAGACTTCAGTAGGTTTGTTTTAATGTTTTAGAATGATGTAAGCTTTCTAAATGGTGATGCCTGATTTGGCCTCTTACAGTATGTGTTTTATCCTATAGCAACAATCTGTCACAGCCTAGTTATGCTTCCATGGAGAGCCAGGGGCAGTAAATTTCTTTTAATCCTAGGTTACAAGCCATATGCAAGTCAATGCAAACATAATGAATGCATATTGTAATATTAACCCACAATGTAATAATTTATCCCAAAACAATGTATTAACCACCCTAATGCAAAATGGGAACAAAGCACTAGTTTTACACCAGCAGTTTCACAATTGCATTACATTTTGCTTTGCTTGGTAACATAATGGGGTTTGGGTATTTCACTTCAGTTAGCATTAGCACTACATTGTGTGGTAAGGTTTATAACATTGAATTATATATATATATATAAATTATTTTAAGCAGTTATGTACCTTTAAGCCATTCCAGTTTACTGAAGTACATTTATGAGGGCTCCATATTGACCACGTCCAACCCTGTAACTTAGAACCTGTTAATAATAATGAACAACTTTTCTCCCAATGTTTAATAAATCGATTGTGTGAAACATTTGATTTACATAGTTCATTTACTGTTAACATATGGTATCTGGGTTATACTGGCTGTGTTAGGTTTTATTGGCTGCATTAGATCTACTTCATATTAATGATGCAAGTTCTGTATTTCAAAAGCCATTAGCTATATCATCACTCAACACATTTGGCATGCAAACATCTAAATACAGTGCAACTGACGTTATTACTATCACTTTCAATGCACGAATACGTTAAGCTATATCTGAGTCCTAACAGCAGTGGACTCTATTGGGGGTAATCTTTCATGTACCAGAGGTACCGCTGCACCCCTTAAGAATTAAGGATGAGGCACACCTCCTTCCCCTCCCCCTCTAAATCCCTTTCCCGCAAGGCCAAGGTCTCCGACTCAGCCTAGTTTGACAGTGGAAGTGACGGCGCCTGGCCAGATTGACAATACGTTACACCAATCCTGAGTACAGACTGACCTCCCGCAACCAATGCGTGAGGAGAAGGGTCGGGATATCCAGCCTTTTTTATTAGGTTGAGAGGAACGGTAGAGTGCAGTAAATGTGACTTGAGTGAAAAAAATAAAATCGTGCGATAGTCCGTGATATACACGGGGCCACAATTAAACGTTGTTTAATAAGGTATACAACTAACAAAACACCTGTATAAAACCTAGTAAACGGAAACGAAACCATATTCAATCATCAATATAACTAGTCCCCCCCCCCCCCCCCCAAGAACGTTGTTTTTTGTGGAAATAAAATTAACTGTTTATAGCTAAAAGTAAATAAATCACATATATAAGAGCTAAAAACGCCCATTTGAAACGCCAACTAGTTACTCTTTTACTTTATGGTATCCTCCGCCAATCACATTAATTGATGGCATGCAGCGAAGCTGGCGCTATGACCGCATACTTTAATATCCTTCCATAAATAAAAGGTCGCCATCATCGAAAATAATACTTATCTGACCTAAATAGCAGACATTAAATTGAATCAATTCACTGTGTATATAACAAAAACACTATTTCTCTGAACTGAGTACTGTATGTGGTCCAGATAATTGTGAAATGTGTACGCCAAGGAATTTTTTTTTAATTTTTTATTTTTTTCTAACTGTTCAGTACAGTCTTTACTTTAAGTACATGAATAATGAAGAATATTGACAGAAAATTGTCCTACCGTCCTGAATTTATTTTCAATCCAGTGGGACTGGGTACGGTAACAGCAGCTCACTGCAAACCTCACGCGTTGATCCATCTTCCCTCCCCCTGCGTTTCTGTTAAACACAATTACCCAATTCTCTCCAAACTGCACACATTATTCTGTGCACAAGCCACTCACGAACACTAACTTCTCCTACAAACTTTCCTTCTTTACTTTCTCCTTGCACACCCCTCTCCCCCGTTCTGAAAAAAATGGCGGTTTTCAAAGACATGGCTGCGATTTACTGTCGATTATTCCCTTTTTTTTATTAAACTGTAAAATGACCAAAGGAAAACCCCGTGTTTATCATACCGCGCAGCCTCGTCTGCGGCTGCGTATTTTCAATCCACCTCAAAACTAAAACTGCATCCTCTGCCTGTGTGGCATTACATATTTGGCGAGTAAATATATATATATTTTTCTACATTTTTTCAGTCTCCCCTCCTGGGTGCCCCCTCACTTACCTGCTTCTGCTCTCTCTCTGTACTGTACAGTACAGTAACCCGGAGATGGAAGTGCCCGGATGAAGCTGCTCATTTCTCATTATTCTCCTTCTAGTTGGCTGTGCAGTATCCTCAGTCTCACAACTGTACATGTGCTTGGAGTGTTGCAAGCATTCAGTCCAGCGCAGGCACATACACACACACGCCTACAAAATCCAAATGCTCTGCTGTTCTCCAGCGAAATATTTTTAAACTGTTTTAAAATAAGACTATGCTGATAACCCACAAAAACTCATTTTGTAATCATGTTCTGATCAAAGGTATAATATTTATGCAAGCAGAATGCGAACTTATGTTTATGGGCGTACAGTATTACTGTATAATCATCAATATAATATTTTTTATAAGGTTACAGCACTGTTTTGATTTGTATGTGGGCTTACTCTAAGTATTAAAGACACACACAGCAGCCATTACACTGCCTCCTAGAACAGAACAAGCATATATATTTTAAAAAAGGTAATAAATTAGTGATAGGATGACTCAATATTGGCGCAGCAACTATACACATGTGGGTGCTTTAGCCATTAGCCCTGTAATGAAATAAACAAGCTGATTTGTAGCTGCTTTCCAATGCAGTAGTTGGATTGTGGTAGGATTTGTACTCTGGAACCAGGTTACAATGTAAGAACAAAAGAAAAGTTAATATGGGTAGCTTTATAAAATACTGCTTACACAATGACTGATGGAAACAGACGCTTTCTCAAGGAGATCAGAAACACTGAATATGACAAGAAATATGTGTGAACCCAGGAGAAATGTAACTGGGCTGGTAGCAACAGTAGATTAAATGGAAGAGGGCTGGTCACAGTTAATTCCTATTAGCAGGGAATGGCACTGGACACGATGACACACAGTGCCAGTTTTACCACTCACATTATATATATATGATATATATATATATATATATATATATTCAGTATATATCTTAGTTCTTTTCACATATATATAAGTATACTATAATTCCTCGGATAAATTTTTTTTTTTTATTTAAGTCAGATTCATAGACAGGTCAAGAAAAGTGTTTTTGAACCACTTTCATCCTGATATTCAAAATGAGCTAAATGTCCCTTTCTTTATTTAATGAGTTCATCCTGTATATGGCTGATTAAAAATGACCTGATCAGATCACACATCTGGTGACTACGATTGTAAACACTTCTTTATATAGTTGTAGACTGATCCCAATGAGCAGTGCTGAGGAACTGTTTAGTTATAGTGCGTTTGTCATGACATGATATGACATTTTTGGTTTTCTTTTAAATCTCTATTCCAAACCACTTTTCTATTGTTTGGATGAATAGCAAACTATATTTTCATTTTAAAAAATGGAATACTCATTTTGCAATGGAACTATTTGTAATTTAACAGTGTACTTCAAAATAATATGTGCATAATTGAACAGAAAAGTATTGTGAATCAGGCTTCTGTGTAAGTTCCTTATGTATACACTAGATGGTGCTGTTTCACACGGGAACTTCAAACTGTTTATTTACAGCTGACACTATACTAAATTAGTTTTGTGTATGCTGTTTATAGTTAACCACTAACCTGCACATTCCCAAAACAACCACTGCCAATTAAAACCTGGTTTCCCTGGGGAGCAACCAAACAATCCCTCTAACTTTTAAAAACACCATTAAAATAAAAACATTTAGCTAAATGTTTGTATTCTTGACTTATTTAAAATACATTTTCAGTTGATCAAATACCATGTTTGATATACATGAAGCTGTCAGACTTCTGTTTATTTAACGTCAATTAAGACCATGAATAGCAAACATTATTTCATGCATACTACAGTCTTTAAATAACTCACAATGACAATCCACTGGAACTTTTTTTTGTTTTTTTTAAATGCTAGTATTTAACTTTAACCCTTTGAAAACAGATTATCTGACAAGTATAAGGCTCTAAAGAGCAGTAAGATCAAAATGAAGTTTATTGACTGTTTTACTAGTAAGCTTAGTAAAGTAAAACATTGTACAATTGAAGTGACCTCAAGATCCCACAGGATTTAAAAATAGTTTTTTTTCTATTGTAATAACTTTAACATCTTCTGGGGAGTAACTATCTTCAGATGAACTGCCGGTCGAGTAAGGTGACGGACATTCCCAGCTCAAACTATTGTGAGCATCACTGGACTTCAGTGTTAAACTTGACATAATTTTGCGTATTATCTGATCCAAGCCATCGTAAGATGATGTATCTGCATTCGAACAGCCTGAACTCCATGCTGCATACTCATCACCAACTTTCATAAGAAGATCGTCTGCTTTTGATATGGCCACCTGTTTAATATCTATGCCCTTAATTAGCTCTTCAATATACTTCCCTACTGAAATGTTATCCCTCTGGGGTGCAGGCAGTGGACGGCCATCTTTTAACAGCTTTGCCACTTCAATCTTCAGCTGCTTGTCCTCTTTGAGAAACTGTATGGGATTGATGTGTTCCTCCAGAAGGGATTTCATTTTCATGTAGATTTGTCGGGATCCCTGTAATTCTTCCAGAGCGGATTGCAGTTCATTGCATTTCTCAGCGCTTTCCTTATCCACTTTCATCTTTAATGATGATACTTTGAATCTTAATTCCATCAACAAGCTCTCCCCGACTGCACTGATCACTGCTTTTGTTTCTTCAGCAGTTGAAAGAAGCTCATCCTGCAACTTTTCCAGTCCCTGTAAAAGAGAGTCTGTGTGAGAATTTTACAGAAAGATTAGTTTTAAAATCAGTTTTGATTTAAACTTTGGAGACCTGCCTTCTCTATTGGAGACTATTCATGAGATCAGAGATTTACTGCAGAGATCAGTGGTTGTATGTCGACAAGGAAAAGCTTAATAACAGCTCACTAGGAACAAAACCAATTCCAAACAATAAAAGATGAATCTGTTGGTAGTTCATTTGTGTGGGTGTCACTACCTACACATCTCTATCAGGATTATAAGCTAAACCTAATAGTATTGCACTACATCAGCACCCTCTAAAAGGGCATCATATCTGTGTACCTGGCAGACTCTTGTTGCAGTTTCAGATTTCAAAACTATTTTTGTGATCTCTTCTATAAAACTGTTTTTCCTTCCCTGATAAACTTCAGACAGTCTGGCCACTTCATGTGTGTTGTGGTCCCCAAACAATTTGCAGATACTGCATATCGGAATATCATCATCCAGACACATCTGTGAAACAAGACACAAATCAGGAGGTTTATCTTGAATGTCTTAATGTCTACAGAACACACACATAGCATGAATGCAGAAAATACATTTTAAAATGTTCTCAGATGAGCATCTTCGAATGAAAGGGGATAATAATCCAGATGGGGATATAGAGGGAATGCCCTCCACAGATGACACATATGTATCTATAGAATGCAATACCAATAAGTGGAATAAAGTAATACAGTGTTATGTTTGCTTGTTAACCTTCATACTAATAATACTGACATCCAACTGGCTGAGTTATTACAATGTTGTAACCCACCATTATACAGTATGTGTGTTATAACACACATTATTTTATTATTTTATGGACCAGTTGGTAAGTGCAAATTACAATAAAGCTATTCATAACATTACAATAATGTGTTTTTGGTACAATAGTATCTTTGATTTTTACTAAAACAACCACTGACCACAAATATGTATTTTCTAATTTCAACCTTTATAAGAATTAATAAAAATAATAATAATAATAAAAATTATTTGCATCAGCATCACATTCTGAACATGATTCTTACTTTGTTGATGGAATCATCAAAGACATGGTTATAAAAGTCAAATACATACCAGGTTCAACACTTCCTCATGTATCCTGCATGTTTGGGAATTCACACTGTGTTCTCTCTCATGGATCTTTGCCATCTCTTCTTTAACTTTCTCTAGTACATTTTCAATAAAGATATTTCTTTTTAATCCAGTTATTCCTCTTCCCCGCAAACAGATAACCTAAAATAAACACAAAAAATGTCCTGAGGCTTTTAAGCTGTAGAGCTTTTATACTTCTATGCAATCTATAGGAACTACAGGCACACATAACAATAAGTAAATAGACAAACTTAATGTTTTAACTACATGGCTGTTAAAATGAATTGTTATTTTTTAGATGCGGTACATTAACATGTCAAACTAATGGTTCTCTGTGATTAATTAAGGGTTTACTCTTAATAACTGTCCAATGTGTTGTGGCTAGAATGCAGTAGTTGTAGTAGATAAACACAATAGTAGATAAACACATTAAAACTACTGACATAATCTTTGCCTTGCATTATTTATTGATAAGTTTGCATTTACGGTCTACTTCGCCTTTTTTCTCAGAAATGTATACAGTAATATCAAACCTGTATCTCTTACCTTCCTGCACATGGGGCAGCAGAATTTCCCATTGACATGAGTGCAGTTTTGGGAGATAAGAGTCTCATGAATGCACTGCCTGCAATAGTTGTGGGAGCAGGGTAGTTCCAGCACTGGCGGGGTGAACAGCTCCAAACACACAGGGCAGGAAAGCTCTTTACAGAGACCCTCCATTTCCAAAGCCTTTCACCACAAGTTCACAACTGACTTGAAAAAATAATTTGGTACATTCTAGAAGCCTGTTCCAGAATTCTAGAACCTACTTGTTGACTGTGTAACTCACATAGCAATAATGTGTTTGTTATTTAGAGTTATCCTAGCAACTACTGCATTACGAATACATTATGCAAAACAATTTGGGTTGTTTTTGCAATATGTTTCATACATTGTCATATAATTGTGATATTCACTATAGGCGGAAGTCAGATACTTTGGTCTAATTCATTTTGGAATTTGGAAAATATAATTCTGTCAGTAAATAGTGTGGATATGGGATTGAGATAAAGTACAGCATAAACAAAACAAATGGCTTTTTGTTATTACATTTAAGTGTGTTTCAAATAGCTAGAAAAACACTT